>NW_027581206.1:0-4640 GCF_028453695.1 Augochlora pura
TTTATACTGCACTTATATACTGTACTTTTATACTGTACTTTTACACTCCACTTTTTATAGTGTAAATGTAAGTAATCAGAAGTTACTGAAATTTTTAATAACATGAATTCGACTGTCGACATGTTAGAAATATTTACGAAAAGGAAAATCTGCGAATGCTACAAGATCTTTTTTAATTCGTGCGCTCGAAATAAGGAAGCATTTATTATCAAACAAATAGATTTATTATCATTAGACCGCGGACTTTATACATTCATGAAAAAAATAAACGAGTGAAATATAAAACAGGAAAGGACATTTTGATTTTGCATAAAGATCCGCGGTTTAATTATCGCTTGCGCTATTTTGAAATCATGGTTATATCGCGATTGTGGGACTCTGGAAATCGAGCATTTACCATCCTCGATTGATTCGGTTGGAATAAATGTAAGGAGAACAAAGAAATGGGAGGGAGAGAAAAAGACGGAAGCGTGAAGCGCGGCTAATTCGCGGTGCACATAACGGTTTGCCCAGCTGAATGGCAATTGTTAAACTTCCTTTAGCGCAAACGTGTACAACGAGGTCAATTGATGTTAAATGGAAGCATTACGGCATTATGTAACTTAGGGCCATTCCGAAGGGTACACCCACGCGACCACGTTACAGCTTTCGTTCGAACACCAACCCTCAGAAAATGTCCGAAGTATCACGGTTTTTCTTTCTCTCTCTCGTCGTTTAATTGTACTATACTATTAGGTTGGTGCATACGAAATGTTCGGATGTTTAAGTAAATATATAAAACTGTATATCTTTTTTCGAAAGCTATTGATTTAATCAAAATATGACCCGTTTGCTTTGCTACACCTTTTTTAACGAGATTTCAATACAGAAATACCTGTCTTAAACAAATTCTGTTCTTTAAAATGAATAAACTCTGATATATTTCAGACTGTTTTCATTTATATACTATTTAGCCCGTAAAAACTGTCCTAAATGTTTCAAATACTGAAAGATCTATATTTTATAAAATTTTATATTTTACTTCGTTTAATTTCGCCATTGTTTTGTACGACGTATGCGTTTTGACGCAATACGACGTATTGTTTTTATGAACTAAACGGTATGTAAATGGAGACAGTCTGATAAATTCTATACTATAGTTTATTGATCCGAAAAATCAGAACTTCTTAAAGACAGACATCTATGAATTAAACTCGCGCTGGGAAAAGTGTATTGAAATAAATGGGGTACATTTTGATTAAATCGACAGCTTTTGAAAAGAGATATGCAGTTTTATATAGTCACTTAAAAATCCGATATTCCATATGCACCAACCTAATATTTATCTATCTTATAACTCTTTGTACGTTAATATGAAATGGTTTAATTGTTCAGTAATTTACTTGATACAAGAAAATAACATCGATAGTATCAATCAACTATTATAATGCCTGCGAGACTTTCATTTGTTTAGATCTCGGCTCAGAATTAACCAACAGGCAGACGAGGATCGTGAGTGCTACACCCCCTGGCTCACATCGTGCTTCTCGCTCCATTTGTTTGCAACCTTCAGCTCGGGGCACCTCAGCAAGCTCTACCTGTTGCGATTTCACTTACTTTTTTAAACTTAAAAATCAGTGCACACAGAAGTGCTCGATAATAACCTATTTTTGTTATTTATTCATTTTCAATTGCATTTATAATATACAGGGTAATCCAGTAAAATTTAATTAATATAGTGAAGAAACTTATTAATTTTCACTGAACCACCCTCTAAGTAAAAAAGAATTATGTAAAATTTATTTAAATCCTCTAATGGCGAGAGAATTTTCTATCTTTTTGTATGAAACATGTTCTGAAATTGTAAATTCTAAATATTGGATTAAAGGAGATATAAAAAGGAAAACATTTGTTTAATTCAGTTCTTTTTTGTTAAATTGTAAAAATTAATTAGGACGCGAATTTCACGTGTTTGAAGAATTAAAACTTCTATGATATACATGTATTAGCTGCCCCAGACTATAGCCAAAAATGACGACAGGAATCGTCACTGTCAAGCGATATGGATTCTATTGCTATATCAAGGTTAATTGCAAATCAAGGATAAATCATGGGGCTTGCTTTGACAGCGAATTCAATTTGCAAGAAAAAGTATCGCGATGTCAGGCTTCTGAGCCAATTAAGTGAAGGAGACCGTAAGCTAGCAATTCTGGCTGTCAGTTTCAGATTTTCTAAGTCTTCTATGTACCCCTGCGATACAAATAACCACTATGACACTTGTAACGTGGTTTATTTTGCTGTTTCAAGAGTACCAAACATTTTAAGATATTTCATTCGCTACGTCTGATGATGCATGCGACTGAGAAATAACAGAATATCATGGCAAGCTATTTTTTATACATTCTTTCTTTCCTATCAGAGACCATAACTGTTGTAAACAAAACGAGATAGAAATTAAAATATAACCATTACATTTTTTTTTAAATGATTTTGGTTCCTAATTAATAATTATAAATGCCAGTAACATCATTAGAATTACGGGAATAGTTTATGGTTGCAAATAACCATTACAGATGACAAAAATTTTTTTTGTTACACTTTGTTTTTTATTATTACTAACTGTCGTCAATTATTATTACCATTGCTAGCATGTCCAAGAAAATAAACGAGAAACAAGCAAAGGAAGTAAAATAAAATATTAACCGTCGATAATGGTTATTTGTAATTAATTTTGATTATCCGTAATGGTCATTTGTTAGGTCCTACTCCATCACTTTAATTCTAATTAGATTTATTATTATTATTATTACCATTGTATTACTATCATTAACATCATCTATCAATGTTAATGTTACATTACAAACTAACGTCATTCCGTTATTATCATATATTACTGTATGCGAACGTCAACTCATTATCTTTTCATCGGGCATCCAAAAATCGTCTGGAAACTATGATTTTACTCTTGACGCTTTCTTTACATCCGCCTCATTCTTGTCCGCTGTCCTTGTCACATCATACAACCTGAACCTTTGCCTCACTATGTAGCTTGAAAAAAGCAGAGCTTCAAAAACTTTCTACCAGTCGGTTCCCTTCAAAATGTACTGATGGGACGTCACGGCGTCGCCAGTAATAGCGACGTGTTGTGACGTTATATGTGTGGACTGTATTAAATGGAGGACCGGAATTTAGTGGCGAAAAAACTTATATATTTAGCCTCGTACTATTTACACCTTCCCTTTGGAGGTCTGAGGTCCTCGAATTCTATTCCAACTCTAACGTTCTAAAAAATCTTGTCTCTCGAGGTAAATTTCTACCCCTCTCGCGCATTTCTAATACTCGCCGATTGGTATTCCATGATTTTGGCAATAACCAATCAGCGAGTCTGTTTCAAGAAGGCACCCTTCCTTTGCGCCTTTAGTGCGTCCTTTTGGCAAGTTGCTGGGATATAGAAAGTGGGGGCGACAGCGATATTTTAACAAAAACGGGAAATTCCTCCAGGTGTGATTACGGCTGGCCACCGTTGTAAACTAACGTGGGACTTACCCTTAGGAACTTTCCTTTTTTTATGATGCGTCTTGGCTATCGTGGCCGAGAGAAACGAAATCCTAAAGTTAAGTAATAAAGTATGCGTTCTCTCGGCAGGACAAGTGATTTAAATCTAAATTGCATGGCAGATGTTAGCCAAAAGTCCTAAGCTCAAAAATATTCGGCTAGGTACGTCCATGTCATAAAAAATATTAGTGCTCGGCACTAACACGTGCGTCTAGGTACATCTCCAACAGGCTCCGAATGATTATTATAAAAATAAAGGAAGTCAACGCAGAACGAGTCTTTATTTGTACATTCAAGCTCCTAGGTTCACTACTAACAATTACTTCGCGAAAATCAAGCATCTCACTACAGAACAATAGATTCTTTGCTAGCCAATATTTTCTTCATCAAAATAAATTGTCACTTTACAAGTGAATATTACATTTCTTTACAAATGAATAGTTTATTTGAGAAGTGTGAGAATTTTTTCTGCCCAAAATAACAATTAATTTTCGTACAACCATTCATGAAAAATTCATATTCGATTAAAGAGTACACTCTCAAATTAACAACTGCTGCTTCTTAATTAAATTCACCAAAACATAGCGAGCTAATGTTTTTTCTAGCACGATACTCCACCGAACGCGTCTAATTAATAGGGTTGTTACCCTACGACCAACACCCTAGTAGGGTCTGTTTTGATCTATTGCTATGCCAACAGAATAAAAGCTGATTGTCTGCAAGATAATTACACCCCCATTCCTTAAAGTTCATTAACCCAAATTTACTGAATCCCGATAATGCTTTATATCGTATTATATTATTATATAATACAACTATTATATAGTTATTTTATCGTACAACAAACTCTTCAATAAGATTATATAAAATTATCAAATCATATTTATAACGATTATTGTAATTATAATTTATAATTGATTATAATAAATCAATTATTGGGTTGGCAATTAAGTGATTGCAGATTTTGTTAATAGATGGTTTCAGCACAGTCTTCTGTTTTATCAACGTGTTCAATGTAATTAAGTTGTATTGTTTTCTTACTGCCTGGTCTTTCATCTGCAATTTAGTAAGAAAATTGTATCGATTAGTTATTTAGTTTCGTTTTT
>NW_027581207.1:0-4636 GCF_028453695.1 Augochlora pura
TGAATTAATTATATTTTTAATTAGATATCTGAGACTACAGTGTCCCCTAAAGAAACATACAAAATTCGCGAATTTATCGGCAAACAATACCCAACTAAAACTACAAAATAAAAATCATCCAAAATTCTGCTGTCAACAGTCCAAGGGTTAAATAGACCCCGACAGTCATTTTTCATCCCCATACGACTATTAACCGGCGGTCGGGTCTCTCCGCGAAAATTCAAAGTTCGTTAGACAAACTTCAACCCCACGCGCGCGCGGAAGGTTTGATCTTCAAAGACAGAGGGGAAGTTGGCTACGGGGTGACTTGAGATCGTGGATGCTCGAGACCGTGCCCTGCTAGCTCGCAAATTAATTCTGTATAGCATGTTTGAGGGCTGATTGTGATCTGTTCGATGTTGCACATTTGCGACGGAAACCGGTGGCGGAGCAGCGTTGATGTCTCAGCCCGGGGGGAGGGGGGTGGGGGAGGGGGAAGGAAACTCTGGAGTGGAACATTCATTCTGACTAATTGATTGCCGGGTGCCGATGTTCGACGAAGTTTGAAAATGCCGGGGTTCGTTTGAGATGGAAAGTTTCGAGTGAACTGTGCGCCAAACGATGATAGAAGTATGGACGGACAGATGCCCTGGCTCAGCGAACGAACTATTCGACGAAGTGTTGCCCCACGCGTCCATTAATAATGATTGAAGTTCGAGATTGTTGAGACTTGTTTGAGGAGAGAACTGTGACTATACTTCGTCGGTAATAGTAGTATGAGTAAAATAATTGGTTGAAGGGATGGTTTAAAATTCTTAAATAATTCTTACATTATTGCTATCGTTCTTTAACAATGATTGAAGTTTGAGAATATTGAGGCTGGTTTGAGAAGAAACCAACGACTATACTTTATTGCCAATAGTAGTATGAGTAAAAATAGTCGATTGGAAAGATGATTTAAAATTCTTTTAGATTTTAAAATTGAAGTTTGACACAGTTGGAGCCGGTTTGAAGAGACACCTACACACTTGTGCTCCATTAACAACATCAGTCCAAATAAAAATGCTAAATTACAAAAATTGTTTTTTAAATTTCTAACCAACGTATCTACCCTCTTCCATCAACACCGAACAAAGTTTGATCATGTTGCAGCCGGTATCAAAAACGAACTACAACCATCTACCTACAAACAGCGTATCAGCCGCCCCTAAAAGACCCGTATCAAGAAAATCGTCTTAGAATCTCATTGCCAGAGTAGACAAGGCAAAGGGTAGGTTTGCAGTCTCGCGTAACTCGCGGCCCGAAGACGCTCGTTAGTCGGAGGCGCGCGACAACGTCACCGCCGAATCGTTAATATATTAAATGCATCCGGATGCCGTGTAATTTTCCAGGTTGACGAGCAGCTCCGTGTGCCGGCCGACGTGCGCACACACACTCGTGCGGCGCCCGGATTGAACGCCGAGTTGAATTTCGTTCCTTACACTTGATAGTCAAAGGCTGTTTACAATTTACTTACGTCCGTTTGAACATCGCCGATGCACGTAAGAACCCCCGGAACGGCGCGCGGCCGTGTGTCCACATCGCGACAGCCACCGTGAAATTCCACGATTCTGCACCTGTCTCGGACACTTCTCGCCTCGAAGGAAAAGCCGCGACCGCCCGCGAGAGAAAGGAGAGAGTTGGAGAGAGATAGATAGATAGATGGATAGAGAGATAGATACAGTCAGTCCCATAAGTATTCGTACCATCCTTGCTTATATCTTATAAGCATCCAAAAATATTAAATAAGATAATAAAAAGTTTATTGCAAAATTTTCTGCGCATCCCTTGATTTCAACAGATTTCTCTTATGAGCAATGAGGGTACGAATACTTATGGGACTGACTGTAGATAGATTGATAGATAGAGAGATAAAGAGCGAGAGAGAGAGAGAGAGAGAGAGAGAGAGAGAGACGTTGGAAGAGAAAGACAAAGATGGCGAAAGAGACGGTAAGATAGAAAGAAAGAGAATTCGCGATAGAAAGGGAGGAGAAAAGGGATTGCAGAAAACTCGCTGAACCGCCGCGTCACCTTCGTTCAAATCTCCGCGAGCAGATTGAACACGCGTCGCGCGGATCAATAAATTACCGTTCACTTTGAAGCACGGTTAAAGGGGAGCTGCCCGAAGGCCTATTAACGCGGGAAAACCGCGACGCGATGATCCGTCGACGCGAGCCCGGCCTCGCCACGCGCTCGCCATTTTTCGGCACGCTTATCACGGCCCACATAATTCCGAGACTTATGCCGCCGCGTTATGCCGCCAACATGGATTCGCACTCTCGCCCGGATCCGTTGCACGTGATTCCACGTCGCAGCGGATCCTCGAACCAAAGTCTGCCGGGCATTCCGCGAACACCGAGAATCCATACGACGGCGTTGCCTCGCTTCTCCCGATGTTCGCGCCTCCGCGCTTTTACCCGCGGATCCCGCTCCTCTTCTTGATCGAGCCGCGGCTGCGAGAACAGGATCTTTTTAATGGAAACCATCGCGCCGGCTCCTATCCGCGGGAATTGTATCCTTCCGGGAAGTTTCCGCGAGCGAACGGCGTTCGTGGAGGATGGTACAAGAATTGCGTCATCAGTTGCAAGTATCAATTGCTCCGAGTTTTACCTTGGGCCAGTGAATTGTACTAAGGGAAATACTCTGCATCGAAGAAT
Organism: Augochlora pura; assembly: GCF_028453695.1. Classification (NCBI taxonomy): domain Eukaryota; kingdom Metazoa; phylum Arthropoda; class Insecta; order Hymenoptera; family Halictidae; genus Augochlora; species Augochlora pura. The sequence continues at coordinate 2,676 of NW_027581207.1, forward strand.
TTGATTTTATCTGGGGGGTGGTAACGATTGTAATGATATATGGACGTTCTTTAGAAAAGTATAACCTTTTTAACTTTTTTTTTTGGGTGGTAGAAGGATTAGTTTACTGTAGAATGACTGTAATATTTTTCTATTTAATTTTGCTGTTGATTATCGAAATAATATCAAAGGTGTAAGATGTTCTTTTTATCTGAACCTATAATGGAAACTTAAATAATTAAATCGATCTTTTGCCTGAGATAAAAGAGTTAAAAATCTCGAAATTCCTATTTTTCGTTAGCAGTCCAAATAACAGCAAAATTAAATAGCCCATGTTAGTCACTGTACAGTAAACTAATGGCCACAAGATTAAAAGAAAATTCGAGCCCTTTATATCATTTTTAGAAACAGTATTTTAATCACTGTACAGTAAACTAGACCCCGAATAATTTTCAAAAAATTCAACCCTTTTATTACCACTTTCAAAACCAGAACATTATAGTCCTTACACAGTAAACTAGTCCCCCAAAAATTAAAAGAAACCTCCATCCCTCCACTCCACTTTAAAAAATAAAACATCTCAACAATTCTCCCATAAATAATTCCCAATAAAATTCAAACCTCTCCACCCGAGCTTCGAAAAAGGTTACACCGTATCCACGAGGTGTTCGCGCGCATTTGTCCCGTGCCGTACACAACGGTATAAAACGGTTATTTTCGGAAGCTTTCCAATCTCTGGTTTTATCCAGCCGCTCAAAGAATCCTCGACGAAGACGCGGCCGCCGCCGCCGCGTGTTCCGTGTCGTCGAGAAAAAGCTTCGGTAGCTGACTTCTTCCACGATGATTCCGATCAAAATCTATTCAGCATGGAACGACGAGCGTGTACCGTCCCGTGTAACGCCGACTACAAGAAGAAGAAGAAGAAGAGGAGGGAGGAGGAGGAATCGCAGCATTGAATTCGAAATGAAATTTTCCCATCGGACTAAAACGAAAGGGGAGGGGGAGGGAAAAAAAAGGGACGGTTCAAAGGGAGGGAACGAGGCGCTGCAAGAAGGTTACTTAGTCCGCGTGTATTTTCCGTAGCGAGCTCGCGAGCACGCCGCTCTCCTCTTTTGCCGGAGATATACGTCTCGCGCGTCTAACTTGCCGCTTTTGTGTCCCCCCTTTCTTCGCGGCTCGCAAAGAGACGGACGCTGTCGACAAACGCCGGCGTTGCTGGAAAGAGACGCGAGTGGGAGATAGAAGAGAGAAAAGACAGAGAGATAGAGAGTAGAGAGACGAGAGAGAGAGAGAGGGAGAGTAGAGAGGAGAGAGAAAAGAGAGACGTTGCCGGCGAAGAGCAGCGTTTTCAATTCCTTTCCCTTTTGCGCGACGTCCCGTAATTATTGATTCGATTAGGAATTCGATATTCCGGGGAGACGCGGACCCGGCTCGTCCGCCGCCTGTAAAGCGTTCAAACTGCTCGCAGAATGTAAGGAAATTACGTAATTTCCGGCTCGCCCCGGACCGGCCCGGCTCGCCCGGACCACCGGTCCCCCCTCGTTTCACGGTGCTGCGTAAAGATTTCTGTCGTTCCGTCGCTCTCGCGAGACGCTGACCACCGCGTTTCACCGATGTCCACTCTCTTCGACCTGTCCGGAACAGGCTCCCGCGTTTCACGCCGGCTGCTGGAATATTCCACGATCCGTCCGATTCATCGCGCGCGCCGCGAAGATCCGACGGGGATCCTTCCGCGCCTCGGGGCCCAGCTGGCCTGGCGACCGCGTCGCTGGCTTAAATTAAAAACGAATTTTCCGACGACTCGAAATCTGTATAAATATTTGCACAGTTATAAGAGATTGAACAGTGACGGGGATAATAGCGAGTGATTCGGTGAGAAGATTCCACGTAACGCAATAATATATTTTAAATGTAAAAATTACCGAAATAAAATAAAATGATAAATAAAAGTAAATAAATTGCTATGTTAACTGAGAGTAGAC
>NW_027581208.1:0-4632 GCF_028453695.1 Augochlora pura
CTGATGCCAGAATGCTTACCCTAAGCCTACATTCGAATGAAACTGATCGTACAAATCATTCGCTTTTTTGGTGCAATTCCCGTCTCCTGCTTTGCATCTCCAGGTCAACATTAGTTCCCTGCTCAATTTTCTTGAATGATCGTCGTAAATCGAATCCTCGATGTCAAGTGATTTGTAGATGTTCGACGTTAAATGCAAAATGTATAAATTGATGACAGAAGTCAGGTTGCCTCCTCGACCCTCGGATCGTTGCAGCAAGAAATTCATTCCATTGAAGAACGCTTTCCATGAGAGATATTCCGTTTCATTCCGTAAATAGTCGGTACATTCGAACGCCTTGCGATAAGACATTTTGTTTGCTCGTGCCAGATTCAAAGCATCGTCGACCAATTGAGCCCGGTTCGTTACATGGAGGCAATCGCTTGCCTCTCTTCCCTGGACTTTCGGAACGGCCGCACCGACCTTTCGTCCCGGCGAGGTTGCCACTCGTGCCTCCTGGACGAGCGTGCCTTCGGTGGACTCGGTGGTGCCTGGCGATTGGACCCTCCTTGGTTGTTCCGCCCGGACTCGTCGGTATCCGCCAATGTCCACTGCCCAAGGATGCTTCTATTCGTCACCTTGGCAGCTTAGGGACGGGCGTAACCGGAGCTTCACCAGCCTTTACCGCTCAACAGTGCATCTATTCGTCACTTGACGACGGTTTATAGCAGGTGGTTCCGAGCTGCGTCAACGGAGATATTTGTATGAACTTCCTCAACGTTGAAAAGACAGCTGTATGTTGCCGTATACGTGGCCGATCAAGACAGAGGGTTTGATCGCATCACGCACGGCGAGCCAACTAAGTCCTTTCTCACAACCGTTTTGGCTTAACCTCTTTCGCCTTCTTTTTCTGCATCGGTGTATACGCGCTGGAAACCTTTCCTTGGAACTCGTGTGTACAGATCCGCACCTGTCAACACCTCAATTGGGTGGCTCGGTGCAGGATCCGTGTCCACGAGCTGCAGATTGCTCAGCGCATCGTACTCTAGCACGCGTGTCGTCGGCATCACGTATGTTGTAATACGGGGCCCGACTTACGCTCTCGCTGTGTGCACCGGTGCGTCGCATTGTCGTGTACCTAGCCACTTTCCCACGCTATACGAGATGGTCTGAGAAATGCACGCGACACGCGTGATCTACTATCCTTCTCAAACGCTCGTAGATTAGCGGTCGCTAGGAGCATTGTTGTCACACGGTGAAACATCGTTTCGATCCATGTCTCGCGGGCGAGGCTTCTTCTGTCTTCTGGATTTCTTTCCAGATTCTTTCCTCGGCGGCTCAAAGTGAAGCAGAGGATGGTGACGTCCACTGCACTTTTTGCACACCGCAGGACTTTGGCAGCATGTAACCGTGTGGTCAGCCGCTAAGCAGAGTATGCAATGCTGGTTACTCTTCATAATCTGGAAACGCTGCTGCGGTCTCAGTCGCGTGAACTTTTCACATTGGTGAATGTCATGCGCGCAGCCACAGAATACGCACTCTTCCATCGACTCAGAGCACGCCTCGACCACGGTATTATGCGTCCGGATTCTGGACTTTTCCATCGTGTCGGGCTTCGCTCGGCGTCGATGTCCCTCCATTACTGTCAAAGCGCGCGTGTGCGTCTCCAGGAAATCCATCACTTCGTTGTACGAAGGGTAATCCTTGGAGAGCTTCAGCGACTTTTCCCATTCCCACTCCAGTTCATCGTCGAGTTGGAGTTTGATCAGATGCACAAGCATCCACTTCCACAACTCTTCGAAGTCTCCTCGCTTCTCTAGCACCGCCACAGCTTGCCTGAATCCGACCGTGACCTGTTGTAAGCTAGCGAGGTCACCCTTGCGGACTCGCTTCAGCTTGGTCACCTGATCCAGCAGCCTCGCGGTTACGAAGCGAGGGAGTCCGAACTCGTTCTTCAGAGTGGTCCATGCGATTTCGAAATTGCTGCCCTTGATTTGAAGGTGCGAAATCGCAGCGAGAGCCTTTCCTTCTAAGCAGGCGGCCAGATAGTGCATCCTTTGCACATCCGACAGGCATTCGTTTTTTATAACGCCGGCATCGAAGAGATCCTCGAAATGATCCCATTTCACCGGATCTCCTCCGAACTTCGGCAAAAGCTGCCGAGGAAGCTCAATCGGTACTCTATACCGTGAGGAAGATTGGTTTGACGGTCCTGGCTGATTTAATTCCCTGATTCTAGCCAGCTCCTGGGCGACATAATCTTGGAAAGCCAGGAATGCGTCCTCTTCCTTATCCATTCGGTTGTCGGCAAAAATCTGATAATCCTTACGCCTCGTCACGTGGACGGTTGACTTAAGCTTGATCCAGCGATCGAAAGCTTCGTCCCACAATCGAGTAGCGTAGGCCAATGTTTGCTCGAGTAGGGTCTTAGAGTAATTGTCTCGACCGGTCTTCTTCAGATTGTGTATAATCCTCTTGACTCGGTCTAAGCGGGCCTCGAGATCCACCACGGATCTATCGTGTTCCCGCTCAACAGGCTCTGAGTGTGAGGCGACCTTAGACATCTTCCCGAGGTTTAATAAATCGACTCGTACGACAATCTAGGATTTACGCTCTGCCCCTTGTGTACGGTATCCTTCTATCTAATCCTTTCCACCTCTGTATCCGGCTCGAAGGACCTTGTTTAAAAAAGCTTTCGGTTTTTTCCTGTCCTCGGAAAACCGCCGCTCTTTTATTTTGGTCCGGATACGAGGGATACGGATTAGAGCAAGGAGATATCAACTGGTACAGTAATTTAATTCCTTCACGAGCCCTGAGAAGGGCTTGCCGTTTATTTGGTATCCCTGGTCCGGAAATACAATCCTTTATAATTTCCACAGTCGTCAGGGATCCTGCCAGCACCGCTACAGAATTTATATATCCTCGGTCTGGTCTATTTCGGCTGCCTTCTCAATTGCCTTGACGTAGGTCAGTTCCTTGGGCTTCTATAGACAAACGTGAATAAGAAATTAATTAGCTTATACCTTCTTATGATCGTTCCTGTGTTTCCTCACGATCCTCGCAACGATGCTCGTGCGATCGGAGGGGGAACGTCACACCTCACTGCGTAGCGCAGGGGGATTAGTGGACTGTATTTGTTGACGATTCCCGTTCTATGGAATACGCCGCTAGCAGACGCACGGATTCTAACCTTGATTTCCTTCTGCGACAAATGAGTTGCAGACTCCAATCAAGGTGCAATCGGTGTCGCTGCAATAGTAAATCGCTGTTTGTTACCTCGACGTGCAGTTCGGTGGAGGTTGTAAGGCTCCACTGGTGCCGTCCGAGGTGGAGGCCGATCCTGGCTTTAACGGCTACTCAGCGCCGCTCTTCCCTCCAACCTCGCGTGATGCTTCTATTCGTCACCAATCGCGAGGAGGTCGAAAAAGCTGGATCGGACACTCGCCGGTCTCCGCAACGTCCACTGCCCAAGAGTGCTTCTATTCGTCACCTTGGCAGCTTAGGGACGGGCGTATCCGGAACTTCACAGGCCTGATCGCTCGAGGGTGAGGCACGAACTTCACCGTGGCCGTGCTCCAATCGAGTCACCGACGACGGTATCCCTGAAGATGGTGCCGGACGCGTCGACGGAGGTATCCCTAAAGGCCTTCTCGACGTCGACGGTTCCCTTTCGGGATGCAGCAATTACTCCTTTAATACTTTTTATCCACCTGGTCTGAACCGCGGTAAGACAGCCGGTCGAGGTCGATTTCCGTTATTCCGGCCTGATTAGCTTCTAATCGGCGGCACACGGTTAAATCCTACTCGTACCGGCGGGTTTTTCACCGTCTTGTTCCGCTTCCTAGATCAGGGCTTCCTTGTAATAATACGCCAAGCTCTTAACACGGTAGTGATGTTCACTCCGGACAAGCTGGCTCACAATATTAATCAGTTCGAATAGGTCTCCTGTTTGAGTGTTGTTGAGAGACTAGTATTCCGGTCCTCGGCAGCAATCCTTGCTCCTCTCGGAATTAATCTCTTCTCAACTTTCTCACAAGGCGAAGAACGTACGTGGACGATTTCCTCGACCTTTCCAGTCGACTGTCTAAACTCGAATCTCTCGCAGTCAGCTGTGCGAACGCCGTGCTATCCTGATTAGCCGGCAGGCGGCGCTGACTGCCACGTATGTCTATCTCGCTTGTATCCATCGCGTTGCTCTCTCTTTCTCGTGGCGGTATATTCTCACCGCTCGCGTTTTAAAATTATGAACATGTTCTACCGGACTTGACTTTCGCCGGGCAACACTTCGTGAATTTAACCGAAATCGAGCGTTTCAGCACAGTTTTTCTATCATCTATTGTTAGCTCGCGTCGTACCCTTGAGAGGCACCATCCGGGGGTCACGCGGCACAATAGGCACAGAAACTCCGTTAACCTCCGCTAACGGCTACAATTTAAACACATTTTAGTAAACTTAATGCAATCTTCGTATCTTTTAAATGCATCCGTTTACAAACAAGGTTGCGTTATTATGCACTTATCTTTGGACATTTCATCGAACATTTGTTTTTTAATTGTTATAATAGCTGAACTAATTGACCACTATACGATTACTGGTTCATTCTATGTTTATGATTCAACCAAATAGAATTATTTTTAATCAATGAAATTTTGT
>NW_027581209.1:0-10318 GCF_028453695.1 Augochlora pura
AATAACGTATCTAATCCTAGTTTCTTTTTACAAAATTAAAAAGAAAGTATTTTAGTCATTGTACAGTAAGTTACCCCGTTTTAAATTCTGTCCGAATAATTCATGCGAGTCGATGTGTACGGTTGACCTGTGGCATACGACTTTTTCAGATGAAAGCGGTCGGAGCTTCTTTTATTGACAAACGAGTTACGTCCGCGCACTGAAAATACCAAACGGAAGCAAAATTCTCTTCTCGATATTCAAAGTAAATAAAGCCATTATTAAGCGAATCACTTCATCCGCGAATTTCTCGAATGATGACAACAATATATATTCGTTAAAATTCTCATAATAGAGGATCCAATCAAAACCCACCATTGCAATCAAAATGGCAAGCTTTGCGCTTTTATTTTCCAAATTGTTCAAATCGCGAGCACTCGTTCTAAAGAAAAGATTGGACGAAGTTCCATCGTACAACTTTACATTATAATAAAACTTACAAACGATCCTCTCAGCCTTTTCACAAAGCACCATTCGTTACTCGCTTCTAGAACTCGATAGGTTCAGTGTTGAAAGCGATGAGCAAGATTCGTACGTAGAATAGGGTAGACCAATTTGAAAAAAATCGGCATACAAATTAGATTTCCCATTGGATTTTTTGTTAGCGAAGCGCCGGAGCTTAAACGCGTACTAAATAATAAATCACGGGGAAAGAACTGGATGTACTAGATCGAATACACTGCCAGCAGAATTTTCCCGGCGCTGCTGAAGATTTACGTTGCTTTCATGCGAGCATAATCGAGGTGTGTAGCTTTAGGCTCGCCCTCCGGAAGCTTTTTCTTCGGCTCCGGGTTAAAAAAGAAAGAAGACGAAAGGGAGAAAGAGAGAGTGTGTGTGAGAGAGAGACTGCGCGGTAGAAGACTCGACCCGTGAACAATGGATACCGTAGCATAAATTTCTGAGCGACGGTTCTCGCAAACGGGGCTGCGATTTGAGGGCACCGATGCGTTTCGATTAGGTCTCCATTAACGGTTCCGGGACTTCCGCGTGTAATCGTACTTTCATCGATACCCATCTGTCCCCGGGAAGCTCCGCCGAGGCGGGACGGAGTTGGGCAACACGGGTTTCGGTCTCGTATCGCGTTTGCACAAGTGTAGTACACCTCCCGGCTCATTATTATTCCGCTAATTTGCCTCCGCGATGCCGCTCCTGTACAACGCCGCGCACATTCTTGCAAAATACCGGCGAACGATGCCTTCCAAGAGATATTCGGGCACCGGTGATTTCGAATTTATTGTTAACGATGCACCGCGATGGCGCAACCGGCCATTGCGAGATCCACGAGACGCGAGAACCTGAAATCACGGATGAGAACGTTCCGGGAGGAACGCTTCGACCTCCCGATTAATACCGTGGCTACCTGTCGATGCAGCCTTTGACGCTACGAAGGTGAAAGTCGATTTTAGATCCGCGCTTTCGATTTTCGAGAAGTCTCGTCTGCCGTCGCGTTTCCAACTTTCAGAATTTCTTCTGCTTCGACGGTAACAGTTACGCGAATTATCTTACCGTAAAAAAGTCTGCAGACTGAATACGATGACATATGTTTTTCCAGCTTGACAAACATTTAAATATGTTTGTATAATTTTTAAAAAGAACAAGGCACCACTGCCGATTTTTGGTGAACCTAAACCTCCATGTCTACGAATATTGTTTAACACTAGGTTTACGGAGTAATAAAAGCAGCCGTTTTATATTTGTTTATGAAAGTAACGATTTATTCTAATCGTTAATGTAATCGATAAATAAATAAATGTAAATAATTATAGTAAATATAATCGATAAATAAGCAATAAATGTATCTTTAAAATCTGATTAATAGTACGTTAACAAATCAGTGACCCGTCATTTTGACGGATTCCGTAAATCTAGTGTTAAACGTGTTGAAATGTACAGAACGTTACAAAAATATGTAATGTTATAAAAATATGTAACGTTATGGGAATATTTAACGTTGTAAAAACATATAACGCTATAAAATCTACACAAAGTTACAAAGATATAGAACGTGATGAAAAATTGCCGTGTTCGAAAATTCGACAGTTTTCCAAATTCTAAATACCGTTCTTCGTAACAAACAACTTTCTCAATTATGCAAATCTCGTTTGAATTAATTGTTCTTAAGGCTCCGCCGGCTTCGTGATCGTTTCTCGAATCGTGATGCCGCGGGCAGATGCGGCAACCGATTGCGCAACCGACGAATTACGAAAATGTCTGCCAGGGAGAAAAAGGAATAATGTTGTAATTAATTTGCATGGGTGCCTGCGAGTCCGTGACGCGCTTATCGCTCCTCGAAAATTTGGGATTGCGAGCGGCGATTTCCTAAGCGACTGCAATTCGACGTTTACGACTTTTAAACTGTAATATTGTTACGGCTGTCGACCGATATAGGCGCGGATAATTCTAAACTGTCGCGATAAAATGGTAACCGGTTAACGTTGAACTGTTGGCTGGATTTACCATTACGATGGCAATTTACGAGAAATGCTGCGAATAATTATTATTCTGTTTTATTACTAAAAAAAAGTTTATTACTTTATGCAAAATAAAGCTTATGATCATTAATTGCAACACAGGTGTGATAAATAAAAATTTCTTTCTTTAATCATATCAATGTCGTAAATGTAAAATTCTTGGAATATTTTCACTGTTTGAACTTTTACCTATTCATTTTTATAAATGCATTAAAACGGCAGACTAGTAATAACAATAATAAAAATATTTGTTTCATCAACCGGAGAAAATCAGCCTGCTAAAATAGCATGACAATATGTCACTCAGGTAGCATATCAAAAAGAAGTGAAAAAATAGAGAATAAAATAAAAAAGAGATTGATATAATAGAAGATCAAAGATATTCATATAATTAGAAACAGCGAAAATAAAAGAGAACAGCATAGTACGAAGAGATCGTTAAATAAAATTGGTCTGGAATACGGAAAATGAACGTGCACGTGTTGTTTCGCTATCAAGCTGAGTACATCCAAATGATAGAGAGATGCGGCATCAATTTTTGCGTTTTATTGCACGATTGCTAGGAAGACCAATGTTATGACTCATGCTGCATGACCATAACTACACACTCGTGCTAATCAAAGTTGAAACGAAGAACTTCGCGGAACGGACACTCCACGTCAGGCGTATTAATTCTCTTCAAAATTATAAATAACATCATTGATTGGCCTCCTTTGCCAGACCTTATAAACTTTAATATTAACTCCGCGTCGTGTACGCAGCTGTCTGTTATTTGGAATCGATATCTACGAGACTGACCTTAGTTTCTTTGACACCATGACCAGAATTTCCGGTTACATTAATCCAGCGAGTTGCGACATCGATTTAATTTCTATCGAGAAATGTAGGCAATCTGCTCTCGAAACTACTAAAAATAGCCTAAAATAAGTTAACATTATGAAATTCATATCATAGTCGAATTTTCGTAGATTAAACCTCTCTTATTCGAACACTTTAGTAACTCGAAGATTTTCGTTCTTCTCTTGAGATTCGAGTTATCGAGGTTCGACTGTATAAATTTTAAAGCGTGGAACGGTCATCCATCGACATGTACAGCAAATTTTTCAGTATGTAGAACCTCGAAAATTTAAATTCAGACGCGGAGAACATATTTCCATGTCCAACGACAATATAATATTGTATATCACGGCTGTTTATTTCGTATGCGTCGCGTGGCTCGCGAACGTTCGCAGCTGTAATTGAAATTTCCTTTTTGCCATTACATTGTTCGCCACAATGCCTTATGTGTTAAGACACTTTATAGCCGTGGCGGCTTGTTAACAGGAAACTTACTCGGTCCACGCCGCGTAGCTTTGTCAAAATAGAATGGAATTCTTTCTCATTCCCCGTCTCTCTTTCGCTCTGCTTTCTCTCTCTCTCTTTCTCTTTCACTGCTTCTCTCAATCTTCCTCTCTACCTCACACCCTTTCACTGTTTTCTCTGGAAAAGCTTCTTAATTACGGGAACCTTATTGAATAGAAGCTTCGGTGAATAGACTTCGTTTAACAGTCTTCGCGTTGGAACGCGAGGAATCACGGCGAAGTTCTCAATCCCACCGAAACTAAAATAAAATGCTTTCCCCGAGATTCTGTCAATTTTCGTGCACTTGATCTCTCTGTGCTCGCGGTCCTTCCACAAATATTTTCAAGAAGAATCCGAGGAACAAGTGAGACACCGCGGTTTCTTTACTCTCTTTAACTCGAAAACCTTCTGAAAAGTCTCCTCGGCCAGCGCCGATCTCTAAAGGAGCGATGTTCTTCTGTACAATTATCTGCTTCTCCGAATTGGAATGCAGGTATTATGAATTTACGATGAAGCGACTAGGTGAAACGTAACACTTAGTTCAAGGACGTGAAACATGAGACTCGTCCCTTCGAATCGCGTCCAACCGGAGTATTTGAACGCGTTGTCTTTCACCGATGATTTCATAATTTCCGAGAAGCGTAGAATTTACAGTATTTTTTATATGCTTTTACGTGGAACTAATGATTTCACTTGTGCGCTAACAAATCGGTCTTGGAAATATTGATAAGTTCGTTTGAACTTGTGATTTATCAAACGACTGTTCAGATTTCTCTTGGTATGGAAAGTATAGCAACAATAGTTTAAAATTTTATTTAGATTTTTTCTTTAAATACCTGCACCTGAGCTTTCGATATTATTATTATATTAACGACATTTTCTTAATCTAGAAAGTGGTGATTGAATGATTGTTTTACATAATGTAAACAATCTGGTAATATTATATTCCATTCATTAATTATATGATCTTTCAAATCAGAAATTATATACGTATAGACGCACATATTATATTCTGTAATCTAAACGGTATCTCATCTATTTAATTAACAGTGGAACGTGGACAACAACAATTGACACCCCCACCAATTGTGAAAAACTGAAAACCAATCTTATAAATAAATTCTTCCTAAATCAACGAAAAACTGTTCGCCAGCTTACTTAGATTCCACTCAGTTTGAGGGTGGCGTTAAGCACCCCGCGCGCTGCTTCGTGTACCTTTAACTAATACGCTCGGCCCAGCGTTAATCAATAATAATAAAAATAACAAATGTACGGCGAGTGGCCTATTTTCAAAGCGAAATGGATCGCGGGACCGGGTGAGATCTTAAGGACGACGGTTGAAGGGGTAACGACGCGTGTTCGCTGCAACGCTCGCAGGGATAAATAACGATTCGGGAGACCGTCGGATCGCACCTAGTGCCTCGATTTTGTTTAACATTCCGCGGGCCACGTCGAAGTTCCCATTTCCGGCTTATTGCATCGCCGGCGGCCTCGAACTGCGCTCATCAAACTTCGAGCGGAGAGGGGCTCTTTCTCGAAAGTTGCCCCCGCAATGCCGGATGCTTGAAATGCGCCGGCTAGAGCGGGCCCGGAGGATGGGAGAGGAGACGCGAGATGGTTCGCGCGGGGGCGTGCAGGAAGGGCAAAGGTTTTATTAAAGCGGGGCAAGCCCGCGCGGCATGTCTCTTCCGGCGTTTCCGTTATTCCCGGAGCGGTATGCAATTATCAGGGCACTATTACCTGTCGGGCCTCCCGCGGGCTCTCCCTATCGCGATGAAAGTGAATTATTCAGCGGCCGCTAATTAATTAGCGTCACCGGAGCGCAGGCATCGGGAGGCAATATCATTTTCCCAGACACGCCGAGGTAGTCCTCGTTAGGCTCCTCAGCCGAGGACGATGTCGTTCCTACGCGTTTCCGGCGAATTTCCGCAAAACACCGCGCCGACGCGTCAAATTCTGCTGATCGTCGCTTCGGCCATCAACTGCGCATTCCAGGCGATCGCATAAAGTTAAAGTGACTTAATGAAAATTATTTTCCGTATGATATCCTTATACGAATCAATTGTTATTTGAATAAATGCCTATACGAATAAATTTTTGTTCCAATAAATTCTTATTGGAATAAATTTCAATCTAGATAAATTTTCAGTCGATTGCGCATTTATTTATTTGTTCATGCTTATTGGTAGATAAACCCTTCGTTTTCTTTAGCTATACTCGATATGATTAAGATCAATTCGGGCACGTTTTTATTCTTATAATCATATTGTTTATTATACCGCATGCACTACGTGTACGTACTAATCATGTAAGTTTAGATATTAACATTGCTTCCTCGTGAAGTACAATATAGCCCATAATTAGACATCCGATGGGAAGTCGTTACGGAGCCATTGTGATCGAAGGAAACCGTGTCGAAAACGTGTTTCGCCTACTTCTTAGGAGCGAACGACGACCGGGCTGCTAAAAAACGCAGCGAATATCGCCAACGAATATATACAAGTCTAATAAAAAAAAGTATGCGTTCGACCGATGTTGGTGCGTGTTGCATCCGAAATGAAAAAATTCCAGACACATTTCGATCGCGTATGCAGAACATGGAAGAACATCGGTGAAAGCTCGCGAACATTTCTCGCGGCTCCCGTTATTTCGGCGTATCTCGAGCGGGCGGCCGTCGATTTCGGCGTTCGCCCTGTAGAGAAAATCGTCTTTTAAGCAGCTTATAAACTGTACGGGTAATCGGGCCGGGCAATTTTCCCGGTGTTTCGGCCGCTTTATCTTAGAAGCACCCGGAACGTTTCGAGGGCGGAAGGCACTCGCGGGAATCGGGGCTGAGGCACGGAGATAATTTCGGACTTGACCGCGGACTTCGGAGTTTTTTAATTTATATGATAATGCCACCGCCGCGCGGACCACCCGATGCGTATTCATGAACATCGGGCCGATCCAATAACCAAGATTCATAACCGACAAAAAAAATGAATGGCTCATGAACAGTTGTTCCGGCGAAGTGGCGATGCTCGACCGTGCATTGTTGTTTGGCTAATTGTGACGTACACTGAAGGGCATGTACTTACGTACGAGACTCATTTTAACATTATAATCGTTCGTATTTCTGTGCTCTCCGTCTAACAATGCCAACCATTTATTTTTAAGAATTTTAGACTCTTATGTAAGTGTATCAGTGTAGTAGGATTTTTTCTTATCTCGAAAAAGAAAGAATATAATTATGACCATAACTATCAATGTCAGTGTGACTATAACTGTAAATAGTCACAGTTATGGTTATATACTCATAGGAGTATCGCCACGATTATAAGTAAAACTGTACTAAAGCTGTCCCAAAACTACTCTAGAAAAATGCCTTAAAACCGCTTCAAATCTTTCATAAAACTGTCCTAAATCTGTCTTAAATGTATCCTAAATTGGTCCTAAATCTCTCCTAAATTTATCCTACAAATGTCTTAAATCTGTCGCAAATCTGCTTTAATCAATACTAAAACCTACATTTATACTAAATCTGCCGTAAATGTCACCTAAAACTGTCCCGATGATGAAGTAGCAGCATTATGAGAGAAACAAAAGCATCAGAAAGTGCAATAAATTCGTGATGAAATAGAATACAAAATTTTATTAAATGAGGAAATAGTTGAACAAAATGTGAAAATTGAGAAAAACATTTAACTTTGATTTTAAGAGAAAGTGGAATAAATGTCGATTACCATTGAAAAGAAAAGAAAACCTTGTAAAAAGTAAATTGATTTTTGTATACTCGCCTCATGCGTAAATACAGAATCAATGATATTTAATTTCACTAACTGTACGTAAACATATGTACGTCACTGTAGTTGATGGCAGCCCGTTCACTTGCAAAACGGAGCATCGATGCTGTTTATGGAGCACTCTTGGTCCCATCTAGGTTAAAACTAACGCTTCGATCGGTGGCAGAACCCTTTGTGCCCGGCCCGCGACTCCGAGGCGCCATTAAGAATTTCTGTGCCATCGTTCCAGCCAAATTTCCTAATTTTGTTTGCCGTCCGACACGATTTCCACTTCGTGACGACAAACTTTGCGAATCCGTGAAAGGCCGCGGCGATTTCGGTAAAGAACCGTCGCCGTCACCCTCGGTGACAAAATTTCATAATTGCTTCAAAACACCCCTTAATTGCTTTATCCTTTTTCTTTGATTGTATTCTTTCTTTGCACTGCACATTGAAGGGTACTATCGCGTTACAGTTCCAAGTTTTAGCGGTTTCACGCGTTTCAATTCGAGTAAAAATTGCAACTCGCGTAAGATGAATGCGTCAGAGATGATTTCAGGAATAGTTTTTCTTTTTTGACATAGTTTTCTGTTTCGACTTCGAGCAGAACATTCGGCAATCGATAAAGTCGGCATAAAATAGATCCTATCGGTTAGTATGCTTGCACCGGGGAAATTTAGTATCGACAGTTCAGCGACATTCTATTAAAAGAGATTCAGAGCCAAGGAGAGAGACAAACGATTTTGATGTTGTAAGGAGAGCATCAATATTTCAGTGGCATCCGTTTTACTTCCTGGAACCTGCCGAACCGTCCTTTTAATATTGAAAATGTTCGTCGCAAAGAGTGCCGTCTAACCAAGGCACATACTCATATCGAACGACCTCGTTAAAATAAGTCCGCGGAAAGGTGGTTCACGTCACCCGAAAAATTCGTTATCGGTAAACGTTATTTCCATTTTTATTGCTCCACCGCAAAAATTCGATTATTCGAACTTATTCTACTTATAGACGATTACGAAGTTTTATCATATATAACTTTTTATTCGAAACTATTATTTTCCGTATGATATTCTTATTCAAATAAATTCTTATTCGATTAAAGTCTGATTCTAATAAATTTTAATCTAGATAAAAGTTTAATTGATTGCATACATTTTTATTTATTGATTCACGCACAGAGGTAGAAAATTCCATCGTTTTCATGTTACCAGGAATTATTGATTATTTCGATTCTCAGAGATAAATATAATTTCACTGCTGCCGATTATTTTTAAACATCAAATAAATATATAAATAATTAAAACGACAAAAACAGGTCGTTGGATTCGCGTCGACCTCGGATGACGTAATACCCGCTTCTGATAAAAATGAATTAAATCCGTCATCTTTTATATTGAAATTCGTCGATTAACTCGAACGATGATCGCACGAAAACTGTGCTAAACCCAATATCTGTCCCGATACGAACGCTTTCGCATAAATTCATAGTAAGGGGACGAATGCGCAAAAATCCGCAGTCCTGTATCGAACGAGCTTTCGGTAGAAAATGTCGGCGAAGGTTGAGGTGGTTTCGATGAACCCCAAGCCGTTCTTCTTCAAGAACCACGGTCACGGAAAGGCTCTCGAATGGCCGCCGACCGAGTAGCATACAAATTGCTCCCTCGAAAATTTCACGTGACCGAACGACTATATTTTCCACTCGGAGCAATCAGGCATTCATGGTTGCGGCAACGTCAGAGACGTGGTGTTCGTCGATTACGAGACACGGTGATTATCGAATCAACGCCGGAGCGAAATCCGAACGCAGGAATGTGCACGCTTCTGCACGGTGCAGCGGCGGCAGCGCCGGTGCACGGTGCACGGTGCACGCTGCATGCCCGTCGAATGTACCGTGCACCAGCCGGCCGACGCCGACGAGCAAAAAAAGAGCACGATGTCCCGTTCCGGCGAACGCGCGAAAGAATAGAAGACGAATCGATAATGGCCAATTCTCTTATGTTTTATTACGCTGTGTTATATTATGTTATACATGCACGGCTGATAAATAAACAGCGACGGGTCGCGTGACTTCCGGTTCGGTTAACCCGGCGCGAACACGCTTGCACGGAAACAATGCCCGCCGGGAACGAGGGAAAGCGAGTGATGTGCGCGGGATACGTGACATTAAAT
Organism: Augochlora pura; assembly: GCF_028453695.1. Classification (NCBI taxonomy): domain Eukaryota; kingdom Metazoa; phylum Arthropoda; class Insecta; order Hymenoptera; family Halictidae; genus Augochlora; species Augochlora pura. The sequence continues at coordinate 9,782 of NW_027581209.1, forward strand.
GGTAACGCGCTGCAGAAATTTAATACGGCGTGGATAACGTGCAGGAGAAAAATATGAAATCGGATACTGGTGAAAGACATTCCGAGATTAGGCTCGTTATCGATCTCTTCGTTGGGCAAAAGAGATTGTTCCATTGCGATTTTACGATCTAATTGTTTGGAAAAGACGACCTAGTTCGCCGCGTCGCCATGGCAACGGTTGTTGTCCTGTTAACGATTGTTTTAATGCCGCGATGACGTTTAACCTCCGGTTTGTAATGTCGCAGCTTCCAGGATGATTCGCGAAATATAAATTTCCATGCGCTATAGAACGATGCTTTTCGTCTCGGTGAAAGCGGGCAACAAGGCCTTCTCGCGCCTTTTCTCGCCTCGACGTATAAATAATTCTGTTGCAACGTTTAAAAATCCCGGACAGAGACTCCGACGTAATTAAAAATCTAGGAGTGCTCGGTATAATTCTGTACGCTAACGGGGTTACCATGATTTAGGGGAGGCAACGCGATGCAGCGCGGCTGAGATTGATTTAAATGTTACGGAA
>NW_027581210.1:0-4631 GCF_028453695.1 Augochlora pura
ATGGCGCGGCTCACTGGTCGGAAACCAATGTACGTATCTGATATTTAGCATCCTCCGATAACAATCCATTTATCCCATTGCACTGCGACTACTTTCACGCTGCGCGTGATTAGCACTTATTTGTTCTTAATACCGTCCTTAATAGGACCAGATAATTTTTCTTCACTGTATTGTCGTTATTTACTTTCGTTTCTAAACTTTGATAATAGAAGAATACAATTTGATTTCGATTTAGAAGAAATTAATAATATTTATATATTTATAAATTCAATAGATCTTGCTTGGAATCTTTATCACAAGGGTTAACCCCTTGCACTAACGAGTTAGACTTGTGACGAACGTATCGTGCACGATTCGATAAATATGGCTACAAATTATTTCTATTAAATCGAAAGAAAATTTGAATCACCTGTGTTACGTACCGAGATTTTCTCACGACGTTTTTCTTTCCTCCTTGAAGGCATACGCGAGATGACGTCGGCGGTGAACGCGGCGCTTTCATTTAAAAATAGAACATCTAATCTACCATATGGGGCTCGAGCTCAATAAGGGCCACACATTCCCGATCCTTAGAACCATACGTGGCGTGATCTGGGTCACGTAGGCCCAGTCCCCACTACCGAATTTTCCAGTTTCCACTGCGTATAAAAGGGCTGAGATTTTTCTTCTCAGCGGGCAGTTTCACCTAGTTAGTTGATTTGAGAAGAGTTTAACATCAGTAAACGTACATCATTCTTCGGTCAGTAAACGAACACAATTCGTCTTACGACCTTCGCCTCAGCAGGAAGTTCCGGTCAAGACGCATCTTTGCCGCAATACACGCAAGCGCAGTGAACGTGGCTTACCCGTAAGCAATCTAGTGCCAACTCAACCCACAATATCACAAAAATAGCTACTCCAAAGATCAACCGCCTACAAGTGCTGGCGAGGAAGCGCCCAGCCATTCTTGAAGACTCACCTCCAGCAGTGCGGAGGCATGTAGCCGCCGAATCATCACTCACTTATCCGGCCTTCGAAGCCTACACCCCCGAGGACGTAACCATAAGCGCGCCAAACGTTCCTGTCCAAAACAGGTTCGAAATTCTCGCAGCCTTTGCTGAAGCCACGAAATCTAGCAACACAACCGCAAGTACAAATACACCCAAACCAAACCAAACTCCACCTCCCTCTCATCCTGGTGGGAATCCTACCAACACACGCCAAGCCGCCACCCATCTACGTCACCAACTTCAATGGTGACCTGACTACCCTAGCTAAAAACCTCCATAATCAGTATGGAGACACCTTCTCCCTCAAATATCTCGGCAACAAGGTTAAAATCAACCTCCCCTCCCTAACCGCTTACAAAGATTTTCAGAGCGAACTGCGAGAAGGAAACAGGCAGTTTCATACTTACACCCCCAACTCAGAGAAAATCCTCGCCGCAGTCCTCAAAGGCCTCCCTGCCATAGACCCCGCCGAAATTATTAGCGAACTAAAAACTCACGGACTGACACCACTAACTTGCTTTCCCCTAAATTACAAAAATCCCAACTCAAATAAATTCCCCCTTTATAAAATTACTTTCCCAAATGGGACCTCTTTCAACTCAGTTAATAAGATAGGTTTTCTGTTCCACACCAGGATATACTGGGAAAAATATCTATCCCAAAAAACTCACACACAATGTTTCCGGTGCCAAGCCTTCGGCCATTCAGCCAACAACTGCAACCTCGCCCCCAAATGCGTAAAATGCGCAGGCACCCACCTCACCCGGGAATGTACCAAAACTAGGGACACCCCGGCTACCTGTGCAAATTGCCAATGCGATCACACTGCAAACTACTCGCAGTGCCCCTCCCTCCTCAGATACCTGAAGAAGAAGCGAATCTCCACCTCCCAGACCACCCCTGTCACTCCACCCCTAACCCTTAGGTTCTCTCAAGCCCCCACACCCAAAAAACAAACCTTCTCGTACAGAGATGCCCTTACGGGCAACAACCCATCCCCCAGCAAACCAACCTCACCCCCTCCGCCAGCTGGCGAAGAATCCCTGGCAGGAGCTCTCTCCATCTTCCAAGAACTTAACTCTCTCTGCGATTTCAAGCTAATGATCAACGCAGCTAAAACATTAATATCCAAACTCAGAAACTGCAAAACTCAAATTGAACGCATGGAAGCGTTCGTAGAAGTCGCCCTCTCCCTCGACTAAAATGTCTCCCCTACCAAACATACTCCTTTTCAACTCCGAGTCCTTACTCCCAAAGAGGCTCGAATTACTGCACGTCCTCCACAAACACAAAATTCACATAGCACTCATAACAGAAACTTGGCTCAACTCTTCCAAAAACCTTTCGCTCACAGGCTACCATGTTCTCAGAAAAGACCGTGACACCTCACACGGAGGTGTCGCCATCCTAGTTAGCAATAACCTACAATTCCAACTACACACAAACCCCACAACAAACCTCGAAACCCTCTACATCAAGCTTCTCACTCCCCAACTCTATATTGGAGTCGTCTACATACCCCCCTCCCACAAACTCACCCTCGCTGAACTTGACCAACTAACAAACCTCCCTGGCAACTTCATTGTCGGAGGGGACCTGAATGCCAAGCACACATCCTGGAACAATTTCCAGAACAATGCCTCTGTTAACATGCTTTACAGGCACTCATCCGCCTCCCCCTACCTAATTAATCACCCTGGCACTTTTACCTTTATCCCACCCAATAACAGACTCCTTCCATCCACACTTGACCTCTTCCTCATCAAACACCACCACACCTTCCACACTAAAACAACAGACGATTTTACTACAAAACAGAGACCGGTCCTTCTCACGCCTAAACCAGGCACTCTTCCACCTCCACACACAATTCCCTGCATTGATTGGGCTGCATACAAACAGTATACAAACACACACAGACTAAAAACCTCCTTCAACACGACAACTCAAATAGACACCGCTATTACTAATCTACAGGCGTACCTATTAGCCTGCATAAAAAAAGCCACAACTCAGCACACACCCCACAGAAACCACATAGACACCTCCTCAGACGTGGTCCTCTTAAATCTCATAAAAGCCAGACGTACTGCAAGGAAACAATGGCAGCGTCATGCAGCCCACTACTACAAAGACCTAGCTAAACTTCTCTCCTCACAAATCACCTCCAGGATTGCCAAAATTAGAAGCAATGCCTGGGAATACAAGATTCGAAAACAGACCAAACCGGACCCTACCTTCTGGGCCAACCATAGGACCCTCACAGGCAAAAAATTTCACATCCCCCCCAATTACACACAATAACATCACTTACACCACTGACCTCGACAAGGCCAAACACCTATGCAAAACCTTCCAACTCATACACAACAACTCCACCTCCGCCTCCTCCAATAACGACCCAGTTATCAGTCATTTTATTACCAACACATTAGATGCCAACACTCCCTCAATACCCCCAGCCTACCATGACTTCCACATCCCACTTCCCACAGTTCATAAAGCAATATTAGCACAGAGGGACAATAAAATCCCTGGCTATGATCGTATCACCCCACCTACGCTCAAATTCGCATCACCTAAAATAGCTCTCCAGCTGTATTACATCTTTAACCACTCAATCAAATTACAGTACTTTCCGAACGCCTGGAAAATAGCCAGGATTGTCCCTATACCCAAACCAGGCAAGGACCGCAACACACCTGAGAACTACAGACCCATCAGCCTGCTCCCAGTCATAGGTAAAATCTTCGAAAAATGCATCCACATCTGGCTAACCAACTCGTTAAACGCCACCCAAACCCTCATCCCCCAGCAGTTTGGCTTCAGACCCCACCACTCCACCACCCACCAGTTAATAAGAGTCGCACAACTTCTCACCCATGAACATAACACCTATCGCTCCTCTGCCATGATTCTCTTCGACCTCACCAAAGCTTTTGACACAGTCTGGACAGAAGCCCTACTCTTTAAACTTCATAAGCTCGCTCTTCCAAGAACCTTTATCAAGCTCATACAATCGTATCTCCACAACAGGCACATCTTTGTCTCCATCACTGGATCCTCCTCCGAGCTCCTATCAATAACTGCAGGAGTCCCCCAAGGCTCCATCCTCGGACCTCTTCTCTTTAACATCTACATCAACGACATCCCAACGGTCAAGGACTGCCACCTTGCACTTTACGCAGACGACACTACACTCATTTCTTCCTCCTGGTCCACGCACACCCTTCACTCCAGGCTGCAAGAATATATCAACTCAGTATCCACCTTCTTTGCAAATTGGAAACTTAAACTCAATCCACTTAAAACAAAGGCCATCTGCTTTCCAAGAAAAGGTTCTACACCCATCAACACCCCATTACTCGTTGATGGTCACCCAGTCGTTTGGTCCACCCAGGTCACTTACCTAGGGATAGTTTTCGACCACAAGCTCAGCTGGACCCCAGCAGTACTCGATAGATTAAACAAGGCCAAAAAAGCAGCTGCCTCCATACACTCCCTCCTCGCACGTGGCTCGAAACTAAAACAGCACCTCAGACTCACACTCTATAAAACCTGTCTCAGGCCGGTACTCACCTATGGATCACACGTCTGGTGCACTGCCCCCAGGACCACCCTTAAGTACCTACAAATATACCA
>NW_027581211.1:0-4629 GCF_028453695.1 Augochlora pura
TATTATTATTATTATTATTATTATTATTATTATTATGGCTCTATTAAATCTCGCACGATTCTTACATGACACGAAAGTCCCCAAGAATATTTCCCCTGAAAATTCCTATAAATTATCGACGCGGTCAAAGAGAGAGAGAGAGAGAGAGAGAGAGAGAGAGAGAGAGAGAGAGAGAACCGGTGGATCCGAGAAAATGGTTGGCCGAGCGCGCGGGACAGTATGGGTGGTGGTAAACGGTAACTGTTCCGCGAGGTATCGAAAACCGGGAGGCTCGAGGATAGGAGGACACTCGAGGGTTCCATCGAGGGTGCGTTTTTCGACGAGCGTCAGCCCGGCCCGTCGAGAGGGCACTTCACTAATTTTTCGATTATCCCCCGGTGCCCATCGAGTGGAATATCATTTTTGAGCGCGTCGACGACCCTCGAAACGACAACTGTTTCGCGATTCCTCCGAGTGCCATCGATTCCATTAATTCGAGACCCGGATCGAGTGGGGGTCCATTTCGCGATTTACTTAATCGCGGAGCCACCCCGACTCCTCCTCGCCGTCCTTCTCGCGTTTTGAACGCCTACGCGGACTTCGCCGATCCGCGATCGTTAGATTGTTGATCGGACTACGCTAAATTTTAGTAGAAATGTTTTTTATTCATTTAAACGATCGTGTAATTTTAGATATTATTGCAATGGAATATTTTGTAGAAAATGGTACGATATTTAATGCAACGAAATGCTATACTTAAAATAGTTTATTATAATATAGTAAAAATAGTGTATTATGTACTAAAAATATTAAATATAAATATAATAAAAATATGGTACTTCAGGAACTAAACTAGGCCAAAAGAAGAAATCAGAAAATGAAACTAAAATAAAAGTCGACGCAACTATTGCGTTTTTATAGTTATCTAACATTTATCGCAATCTATTCTGCCGATCATTTATTGCAATATCTTCTCCCTGCTATTTATTGCAATATATTCCATTTTATCATCGCACGATCGCAGCACGATTTCTCGGATTTTTATTATTATTTGCAACATCCCGGTCTAAAAAAACCTTGGTTATTCGCGCGGCGCTGGTACAACAACGTCGGTATTTATTAAAGTAAGTTCGGAGGAATCTTCGGCGCAAGTCTGATACGTTATTACAAGGCAAGGGGAGGGGGCGTGGAGGCGGGGGTAGAGGGGGGATGTAAGCGTTGGGTTAACTTCAAGAAAAATATTATTCCGCGGGCGGTTTAAACGAAACTCGCCTACCAAAACCGAGCGCAAATAATTTCTAGAACGGAATCCGTTGGCTAGGCGAGTTTTATCATATCGTTGTAAAACAATATTTATCCTGTTTCATTAATCACGGGCACCACACCGACGCTCTCTCTCTCTCTCTCGTTCGTCTGTCCGCGCGGCAGCAGCAGACCGTATATATACGCGTGTATCGTACTACCGACACGATATATATTCTCCATTCCCCGTTATAATTAGACCGCGGATGTTTATGCGAGCAGAGACTTTTGTGGACTAGCCTAGCCGGTGACTGGAAGGAGTCCCGTGGAAAAATTTATTCACTCCGCTCTAGCGCGAAATCAATCACTTTTTACAATCCAAATAAAACCCGCGGCAACGACTTCTTTTGTTTTAAAGAGATCCAGACGCTGCCGGATAATTTAGATGGAACTTTTAATATACACTGTAGTAGAACGAGGTGGAGACTTTAATTGTTTATTACATTAATACTGTTGCAATGACTGATGTAGTAATTAAATTTATAGTATTTATTTTACAGTTTATGGTTTATTAAAAAATATTCCAAGCACAGTTATTTTTATGTGACTGCTGTTCTTTCAAAAATTAATTATTGAGGAATTTATTTCGATAATATTTTATATACAGTATTTATTTTACAGTGTATAGTGTATTAAAAAATATTCTAAGCACAGCTATCTTTACATCTGTCTATCATTCTTTTAAAAATTGATTACTGAGGAATTTATTTCGATAATGTTCCATATACAGTATTTATTTTTACAACGTACAGTATATTAAAAAATATGTTGTATATAACCATCTTAACACATGTTTATCTACTTTAAAAAATTAATTATTCAAAGACCTCTTGAAGAGAGATAAATTCTTTCCTAACACGCTGTAAAATAAATATCGCCAGCTATATATTACCGAGATTTTAAAAACAGGCTAAAATTCGACGGCAAAAGTGAAGAAAAATCGACGAGGATCGCAGGTACCGAGGAATCGCGGGACTGCATCCGGCAAACTAAACTTTGCACTCAAGGCTCCCACGGCGTTTTAAAGAGCGTCGCTTTTTCCCCGGCATTTTTGAGCAGACCTATAAAAAGAGACCGCGCGCGCCTTTTCTCCTCGCGCGGAATAAAAGGAAGGTACGCGACGGCATAGAACGCTCGGCGGCGCAGAAAATTTGCGAAATCAAGGATCCATCCGTGGCCGCGGCCGGAGACAATGAGAAAAGAGAGAGAGAGAGAGAGAGGGAGGGAGAGAGAGCTGGAAAAAGCGAGCGGCTGGAATTTTCGAAAGGCTGGGGCTCTACGCTTTCCTCGCTCGGCGAATTTCCGCGGGACACAGAAACGTACTTAAGCCGGTTTCTAAGAGAGCCAATAAAACCGCGATTGGCACGCCCCTGCCCCCCTTCTCCATCTCCTTCTACACCGGAGCCACCGCGAGATATCTCACGGATAAAGATAAGGGATGCTGCCGGGTGGTGCCGGTGTGCCCGCCGCGAGACGTCTTCGCGCCCCGCAATGTACTTCCCCGGGAGTGAAATGCTCTGTTACTTAAATATTTAACCGAACCCGGCGCGCGAGCAGCCGTTTCCCCGCCCGCGCGACCCGCCGCACGGTGTGCCGCGTTCTCGCGAGAATATCCCGCGGCGGATCCATTATACTCCTCCCTGAGTTATTGAAATGAAACAAATACCGGGGCGGCGAACCCCGGCAGCAGTCAATGGTTTCCGTCTGTTAGCCTTCCGGCCGATACTCGGTCAATCGCGCGCTACGGCGATTCTTATTTCTGGAACCCGTTCCGGTCACCGACGTCCCCCGGCCTCTATCGACGCCGATCGGTCTTCTTTAATTGTTTTCTCAAATGTTCCTCGCGTGGGAGAGTCTCCCGCGGGGGAGAACAGACGCCGCGACTTTTATCGCGGCAACGGTCGAAACAATTGGAATCGGAGCGCGTTCATTGGTCCGCTCGGGCCTGCGATAATATTTTCGGATTATTTTAACGCGTTTTATCTGTTTAACGGCTTTTATATGCACTTTTATGTGTTTAATGATCGCTCGATTAATTTTTATTTTTTTATAGATTTTTTAAAGTAGGGTGAATCGACAGAGCTGCGTTAAGATTCTTGGATATGGTATTTGCGAGGAGTTTAAAAAATAATTGTTAATTAATTAAGCAACTGAGTTGTCGCGAGTGGACTCAGAAAATCATAGTTTTGTTAATAATTTACACGATCCAGGCGATGATAAGTATAATAACCCAGTGATACGTGCAACGCTGAAACCGATAGGAAAATTTAAGAATAACCTCTTGTTAATTTTGATATCAACCCTTTGTGGTCGATCGGTGTCGAAGGATCGCGTCGCGTTTTAAAATAATTTTTATCAATTTTACTTGCGTTCAAAAAATTCTTAAGAGCCTGTTAACAGTTGCAAAATTCAATTTTATAAATTGTAAACTGCTTATATAAAATGAAAATTTAAACAAATTTAAAAAGATATTTCGGATCTCTACCTCAAAAATGGCTGCGACCGCAAAGGGTTAACATATTAAAATAGATTAACTAAATCTCTCACATACTATGTTTTGTTCGCAGAGAGTCGAGGTACGGTAAAATAAAAATTCATCGAACGGTGAACGCGGTAGAATTAAAATATCGTGATTAATGCGGCTCGGGCCGAGTAGCGCATTGTTTCCCTATATTTATCGGCGCTATAATCGAACAAAGAGGGGCTGGAAGAGTGCCGGCGTAACATCGATCGAACGAGGGTTAATTTCATCGAATGATAAACAGCCGTAGGGACAGAATCCAGATAGAGAGACTGCTACTACTACTACTACTACTACTACTCTTCGGACTTGTTTCCACGCTGTACAGTTTTTAGGGAAACCGTTTTATTTAGGTTGTAGTTCCTCGCGGAGATTGTTTGGGTAGGGTTGTATGCCCCGGCCGAAGGGCCCCTGGAGCAGCGCGTCTTTGAGGCTGCGCTCCCTTCCCTTCGGAAGCTCTTAGGAATGTATAAATAGGAGAAGTTGGTACTCTGTAAACAGCAGCCTCCACCTCCTCTTCTTCCTCCTCCTTCTCGTCTTGCCGGAGCTAGGCGGAAGTCTCTTTGGAAGTTTGTGTACGTATAGGTTTGTCCGAGAGGAAACTGGACTCTTGGGGGATAAGCTCTCCTCCAAGACGATGGGAACGTGGCGAGATACAATTTTTATTTACGACTTAAGCCGCCGCTACGGAGATACCGCTCGTCGAGCGATTAGGGCGATCTTCCCGGCATCCCCTGGCGACGGACGTCGGCAATTTGCCCGCGATGGTCTGACGAATTATTCAGCCGGATGTTTGGAGACGGTTTTAGACAGAAAAGACTTGCGAC
>NW_027581212.1:0-4629 GCF_028453695.1 Augochlora pura
GGCCTCCCCAATTTCCGGAAACTAGTGTATTTCTCGCTACCTAAGAAGTAATCAAACATTAGTTTTCATCAATTATAAATTCTTAATAACAATAATAGCTACATATTATTAAATATTAAATACTTACTCTCGAATATAGATTCATTCTCTCTCTCTCTCTCTCTCTCTTTTTCTCTCCGTGCTCGCTCAGTGTAGGTTCTCCTTAGTGATAGGTTAGAACCACCGGCAGAATACGGTACATGAGAACAAGAAGATAGAATTAATAATAAATCAAAATAAATCATATGTCGCGAAACCCGAGGGAACGTGACATATAAACTTGGTGGCAGCGCGGTGGGATACGTCTGTAGAATTTAAAGGTTAAACAAAAACAAATTAAGATGGATAACTCAGGAACAAGTAAAAGTCATCATTCAGATACGTCTGAAATAGGGACAGACAATCAATTAATTAAAAAGGCAATGGACGAAATAATAAGAGCTAGGGAAGTAATAATTTAATCTTGAGTTTAAAGGATAAACTAGAAACATTAACAACAAATCAAGAAGAAATAAAGGCACGTGATCAAAGATTCTTAGAACTCGAAAATCAAATGGCAGAAATAAATGAAACGTTGAGTTTTCTCAAGGAAACTACCATGTTAAAAGGGGGATTGACACCTCCAAAGAAAACATCTACTCCTATTGTAACTGATACTAAGAACGAATATCCAATTAACATTAAGGATGCGCTAGAAACTGTTCCAATCTTCGATGGGTATAAACCATCAGTGTTTCAATTTCTTAGAGCTTGTGAAAGAACTAAATCAATGATTCCACTATTTAGGGAACGACACTGAGTCAAATTATTAACTAATAAACTTAGAGGACATGCACTGATGGCCGTCGAAGACTGTAACATGATATCAATAGAACAATTCGGGAATAAGTTAAAAGCTATGTTTAGTCCACAAAAATCTCTTAATCAATACAAGGGAGAATTAGGCAATATTTATAAGAAACCCGGAGAATCAATATTAGACTATGTTTCTCGTATAAAAGACTTGCACTTAGCAATAATTGACTGTGAACGTGGTTCGTACGAAGCACTGTCAGAAACAACAAGTCGAATTATTGATTCTGAAATTACTGATGCTTTTATAAAAGGACTCCCTTCCGACATCGCGATCAGAGTAAGATTGGATGGTTACGATAATTTAGAAGACGCATATATAACCGCAATACGCGTCTCTAAACAAATAACAATAGAACAAGAAAGGCATCGAGCATATAATTCAACTTACACAAGACCAAATAGAAACTTTAACAATCAATCAAACCGTTACCAACCTTCAAACCGCACAGATCAGCAATCTAATCAGGGATGGAATCAGAACTCTCCTAGATCTACGGAAAATCCCAGATTTTCTAACAACAATAATAATAATTCCAATCAGCCAATTTCGTGCAACTACTGCAAGAAACCTGGCCATCTAATCAAGGATTGCTACAGATTCAAAGCCAAGGTCGAGTCTGGAGAGATCGTACCTTATGGCACCTCACGACAGGGAAACGGCAAACCCTCCCAGGGGAACGCAGGCGCACCCAAGGGAGAGAACCCTGCACCGCGCCGATCAGTAATGAAAGTGCAGTCAACAAAAAAGCCAACTGTGTCACAAAACACAGCAAAACCCTTCGACCCGACGGAGGAAGCAACCACACCAAAACCGAAGAAAGAAACGGAACCGTTGAGGGAAGAAGCGGAAGAAGAGGAAATAAACCTAAACGAGCTATCACTATTCAATTAGACTCTTCCAAGAATACGCCTACAATCATGGTCAGCCCGACCGAATCAAGTAGAATCATGACTCTTTTAGTCGACTCCGGATCAGAGGTAAATCTAATCAAGGAATGCATGTTAACCCCTCTCATTAAAGTAGATACGGAGGACACTATCCAAGTACGAAGAATCTCGGCTGAAGTTCTGGGCACCCGAGGGACAGCCAATATCAGAATAGCAGGCCATCAAGTTTTATTCCACATCGTAAGTGACAAACTTCCTATCGAGCAAGACGGGATCCTAGGATCTCAATTTATGCAAACCTATCAAGCTAATATAGATTACTCAAGAAAACACTTAAATTGGGGAAATACATACATATCGTTTTACGAACCTCAACAAATAACCGTTCCTAAGAGAACATCAATGCCTATCGCAGCACTAATACTCAATCCAGAGGAAACAAGTGGATACATACCACTTTTAAACGAAGAAAAGGGTATATTCATTGGTGAGGCTCTAGTAAAAAATATAAGAGGACGTGCACACTTCAGAGTAATTAACACAACTTTGAAGGATTACATTCTACAAATACCAGTAGTAAAACTGCAACAATTCAGTATAACAAGGGAAGAAGAAATTAAGACATGTCATGTAATGACTGTAACTCATCAAAACCGACTGCAAGAAATAATGGACTCCTTAAGGCTAGAACATTTGCATGACAAGGAAAAAGAAAATGTAATGACATTAATAAGGAAAAATCAAGACAGATTTCACCTTCCAGGAGACAATTTACCAGGAACTGATGTATTACAACATAAGATTCCTACAAAAGATGACATTCCAACAAACACAAGACAGTACAGATTTCCTCTCGTGCACAAGGAAGAAATCAACAAGCAAGTAAAAGAATGATTAGAAACTGGTGTTGTTGAACCTTCAATATCACCTTACAATTCACCTATATGGATCGTTCCCAAAAAGAACGATTCACAAGGAAATAAAAGATGGCGTTTGGTAATTGATTACCGAAATCTCAATGAAAAAACTATAAGCGATGCTTACCCCTTGCTAAATATAACAGAAATACTTGATCAACTAGGAAGTGCAAAATATTTTTCCACGTTTGACTTAGCTTCAGGATTTCATCAAATCAAAATGGCACCTGAAGACGCACATAAAACTGCGATATCCACACCTTACGGTCATTTCCAATTCAAAAGAATGCCATTTGGACTCAAGAACGCACCAGCCACTTTTCAAAGATTAATGAATAGTGTGTTAGCTGGACTTCAAGGATCAGAATTGTTCGTATATCTAGACGACATTGTAATTTACGCAAGATCACTGGAAGAACATGAAATAAAATTTAATAAATTAATGCATCGTCTAAAACAAGCCAATCTAATGCTACAACCAGACAAATGCGAATTTCTACGACATGAAGTCGCATATCTGGGACACATCATCAGTGAAGATGGATTAAAACCCGACCCAAAGAAAATCGAAGCAGTTCATAAATTTCCAACTCCAAAAAACGTGAAACAAATCAAACAATTTTTAGGATTAGCAGGTTACTACCGGAGATTTATTCCAAAATTCTCCGCTACAGCAAAACCACTTACGGAACTTTTAAAGAAGGATACAAAATACGCATGGCAAGAAACACAAGAAAAGGCATTTCAAAAACTCAAGGAAGCATTAACGACTCAACCAATACTTCAATTTCCAGACTTTAATCAAACATTCAATCTAACTACAGATGCATCAGGATATGCAATCGGAGGAGTACTTAGCCAAGGACCTATAGGAAAAGATCTACCCGTGGCATATGCTTCTCGGATGTTAAATCCAGCTGAACAAAAATATTCCACGATAGAAAAGGAATGTTTAGCGATTATATACTGTATAAATAATTTTCGACCATACCTGTACGGACGAATGTTCAAAATAATAACTGATCATAAACCTTTAGTATGGTTACATTCGATTAAAGATCCAACATCAAGACTGTGGAAATGGAAATTAAAACTATCAGAATACGAATATAAAATAGAATATAAGCAAGGCAGAGCGAATGCCAATGCCGACGCTTTATCAAGGAATCCTCCTGAAATGTGCTTACCAATTAATTTTCCTGCGAGAACAAAATTATTTTCTTTCACATCCTCAGAAGATTCTCCACCCAAACAACCTCCTATGAAAACAAGATTATTTTCTTTTACATCTTCAGAAGATCCTACACCTAAGAAACAAAGACTATCGGAAACTGACTCAGAGGATTTACCCATCTTTGAAGCTATACGCAAAAGGAGCAGGTATAACGAACCATTAAGCGATAATTCTCCAGAACTAAAGGAATCAATAACCAAGAAAAGGAAAGCATCATCTGACTTAGATTCAACAATATACGGGACAGCACAAGATTATAACGAATCTGAAGAACGAAGGTCTCGGAAAAGGATACCACCATCTAATTTAGAAAACTTATCAAATATAGAAGACACCACAATATTAACCAGAACCTTCACACCTGAAGAATCAGAAACAAGCTCTCCTCAAGAACAAGCAACTCCCGAAGGGATTGTTCCAGGAAATGGAAACGAGGAATCTCCGATTATTAATATACAAAATGATAAAAATTTAAGCATTACAGAAATTCCAGAACCACTAAACCTAAGTAAAACTCATAAAGTTATCTTCATCGACATGGATGGTAACCCTGTAGACGAAGGAGCTAAAGAACTTCAAGAGACCGACAAAATATCAACATTTGTAGATCTCACTTTCGAAAGAGCAAGACTTCAACCATTTGGAAACGTTTATACAATCGCATTACCAGTAAAACAGAATAAAAATACACCGATT
>NW_027581213.1:0-4629 GCF_028453695.1 Augochlora pura
TTAAGGACGAAATTGAGAATGAAACAGTGACACCAATTTTTTCTATATTCATTGGAAATTGCATAAATAACAAAGGTATAAGTATAAGGCAGTTTTCGCCAGTGCAGCGCGGACCGATATATCGGTCTCCGGCACTAAAAGGGTTAAATCAAGATAATATATTTACTATTGGTAATGTCTGAAGGCAATATTAATTAATTAGTGTTTAACAAGTTAACCTCAGTTTTTGGACGATTGTGTTAGTTGAACAACCAGTAGGTTTAAGGAAACGTGCTAAAAGTACTTTGTGTAATATGATTTGTTTGTTCGAACTTGGTTAAATAAATTAATTGAATAATTTAGGCGATGAAAGGATGCAAAGGCTTACGTTGATAAGGGTGTATTAGCTTCTAAATTTCATGGGGTAACGACGATAATTAATTATTTATGTATGTAATTTATAAATTATTATTCAATATATTAAATTATTATTATTATTGAATATATTAAGTCGATGCGTTCGATATATCAAATTTTTCAGTGAATAATAAAATCTTCGTGTAAGGGTTACTTCGAAGCGGTGAAACATCGCGAGAAAAAATTCGCAGCTGCGTTTCCTTCGTTTTTAAATTTCGAAAGATCGAATTTTATTTCACTGTGAACTATTGACCACACTGTGGCGAATTAAAGAAAAATCTTAAAGAGTCCGTGCACTCCGTCAAACTTGACAATATTTAGCAGGACTAACGTGGCCATTTGGAAAAGGCCTATTGAAAAAGTTAAACCGCGACAAACATAAAATCTCAAAATATGATCTTACAGTAGAAACTTCAAGGTATCCATCATTCTACTATCATAATCTCCTGACTCATCGTCGGTCAAAGTTAGCCAACTTCCATCGAGAACTATACCAAAATTTCTTCGAGCAGCAGCGTGTATTCCATCGGCGTCGTCTCCCATAAAATATTTCAATATATCCAATGACCAAGACGCCGATGATTATTAAAACCTCGACAACGACGTTTTCGCGCGACGGGATACGACCACCGGGGCCTCCCCTTTTGTTCGTCGGATCCGGGATGGTTCGTCGCCGGTTGGATCGTTTAACAAAGATCGATATATCGGGGGGTCGTACGAAGAATCGTCGGGTTATCCGGACGGCGGATAGGCGCTCGAAAACACGGGTTCTCCCCGGCTCTGATTACGGACGTAGTAGGAGCCGAGGAGAGAGCCGGACGCGCTCTCTCGTCAGTTTCTTCCTCGCGGCAACAAACCTCGAACTGAATTTTACGGCTTCGTTATTATCGAACACGCGCGCCCCGCCCGCCCCTCGCCGCGTCTCGCATTGTTGGCTTCTGGTTGCAGCGACGCGAACGTAACGATCGAATGTTCCTAATCATCGAGCACTTCGAGCTGCAGCGGGCGAGAGGCGAGTAGAGGCGAGTAGAAGCGAGTGGAGGCGAGTAGAAGCGAGAGCGGTTCTCTTCAGCGTGTGCCGGGTGAACAGGAGCTAGGCGAGACGCGCGCTAGGCAAACCTTTGCATAGAGAGAGCCTTGGTCACGGAAGAAACGGTATATGGGGGAGAGGGAGAGAGGCTCGGACAAAGGGAGCACCGGAGGGGAAGGTAAAGGGACGCGAAGGGTCGGGAGAGCTAAATGCGCCAGTATGTGCAAACTACCATTCGATCAAACGATTCTGCACAATGGACGCAGACACTTGTGTCCCAGGTATCTGGCTCGTCCACAATTCCTTTGCCAGTCCCACCCCTGTTTGCTGACTCTGTCAGCCGTTCCTCCAGCTGACTGCAGACTTTTTGATCCCCGTTATAACAGGGTCGAGTACAATTTTATTCCCTCTAATGAATATCGAACGCGAGCACTGGAATCGGACTGCACACGCGATCGACTCGTGCCGGTTCCACCGAATTCCGGTCGCTGGAACGCGCCAACCCTCTTCCCTCCATATACGCCAACGATTTTTCTCGAATTTCTTATCACTTTCACGACCGTGTCGTATACCTTGGAAATTTTGTAAAATGTCAGGGTTGTGTTTATAATGTGCGTGTAATATCGCGGAGGACAGATTCTCTCGCGATTAAATTTGCACGCGTAATTGAAATCGCAGAGGAATTGTAAATGACGTTGGTAGATAGTTTAGGGTATTTATAGTTTTATTTGACGATATTTCTATACGTAGAAATGTTCGCAAAATGGAGATATAGTTTTATATTGAATAAAAATTAGGGAATGAAGCCGCAGCTTCAGTGAAAAATCATAAATTCAGGTTAGAAAGAAACCTTCCTATAAGGAACAGAATTTATAGCTTTTTATAAATCGTACTAAAATTGTTCCATCTACAGTGCCAACAATTTCGCTGTAATAATAAAAATAACTTTATCGATCGACGGAAGAGCGAAAGTGCAAGATCGGATAAAATATAACGGCGCTAAACTGAAACGTAAAAAAAGAAAAAACGCTCGCGAAGAAATATAGAAAAAAAGAAAAAAAAGAAAAAGGAAACACACAGCACGCGAGGAAAGAATTCGATTCAATTTAACCTGGCTGCTATCCTCGCCGCCGCGATTGATCGAGCAGCAGCAGCAGCAGCAGGCTCGTGTCCTTAAAAAGTAAAACAGGACGCGCGGTTATATATCGAAAACTCGTCCATCACCGTGTCTCTTTCGCCGAGCCCCCAGAATTTTCTCGTTGCCGACAACGAATTTACGGCACTTCGGAATCCCCCGTTGCGAGCGCTCGCGGGCTTAAGTGCGAGCATAATTAAGGTCCCCGGCGACGTTCGCAGATTTTTTCGCCCGGGAAAATTGGTCGAAGCTTCGTCTTCGACCCCGGATAGAAAAATATCTCGCCGCGGAGAAAGAGCGACGAAAATATCCCGACTTATTCTTTCATTTTCCGACGGTTCGATCTCTTTTATTTTTACAACGGGGAGAATTTTTAATTAGATTTTTATCTTCGCGTATGCGAAAGGGGGATGTGGAAAGTTGAAGTTGATGTTCCATTTATTCAAGCATGTATTTGGTTTGGTCGAATGTAAATTCGATTTATTCGTATATAAATTCGATTTACTTGTATATAAATTCGATTTATTCGGACATAAATACGATTTATTCGTACATAAATACGATTTATTCGAGTCCTCGGTGTATTTCAGTTACTATTAGTTAACATTTTATTCGCCCACTCTCCGCATTCGTTTCAAGTATTCGAACCGGCGATCGGCCGAGCTGCGAGCCGACGAAAATTCGTCCGGATTTTTCCGAGTTTCCGGGAACCGTGCAGGCTCGGTCGCTCTCGTATCCGGCACGGAAGCACCCCCTAGGCAAGCTGCGAGCCGATTCCCGAATTAATCCACGGTCGGTCGCAGCCCGCCGTCAGCCGCGCGATGATTTATCAATGATGCCGGAGGGTGGGGCGGGGCGCGGGTCGCGCGCGCGCGCGCCCGTAAATCGGAATATAATGCGAGAGCGACGGCAGCGGCGGCGGGGGTGGGGGAGGGGGTGGGGGAGGGCTGTTTCGGGGGCTAAAGAAAACGACGCCCGGCTTCGGCGCGGTTATCTTTCCGCGCGACTACGCCCGAGGAAAAGCCGAAGCACAACGCCGCGCGGCGCGTACCGAAGGAGAGGGGAGTCGCGCCACTTAGCCTAACGAGAATATAATCGATGATATAGTGCCGCGTGGCTTAATCACGCGCGAAGATAAAACCGTCCTCTTTATCTCTCCGCGCGTCTCTCCCCCCCCTCGCCGCGCCGGGCGCTGAATCTAACCCTCGTGTCATCTGGACGGGCCACCCTTGTCTCCTCCTCTTCTTCTTCTTCTTCCTCTTCTTCGTCGTGGAACGCCGTGGAACGCCGGGACCGAGGACGACGGCCGACCATTTACGCGTCTGCAGAGACAGACGAACATTTTATTACCGTCGTCTGAGAAGACTTTTTTACGGCACTCCTCGCGGCCAGACCGTATTTTCGCCGCTGAATTTCGGCCTAGGACTTCTCGAGGAGTCGCCGGCAGTCCTTCCGGACCCTACGAGAGCAGCACGCCCCACTCTCGTTACCCGGATTCTCGAGAACTTCGACGATTAACCGACGCGTATCATCGCCGTTTGATTCACACTAGCCCTCGAGTCGGTCGATCTTCACTCAAGTCCCCGGTTCCTTCCTTAAATCAAGGTCTCGCGGTTTTATTTTAACGCGAGGCAGATATCATTGCCAGTTTATAATTTGTTCAATCGATTGATTAGTTGTCCGCAACAACTGCAAGATATAGGAACCGATCGTCAGGTTTCTTCTCTCTTTATCGTTAAATCGACGATAAAAAGATTTTATTTTAAAATAACAGATGACGCCTGTCGCGTTGAAAATAATAACTACGTATGGAAATAACAGATATGAATATCCCGTAGCTAAATACTTTTAATATGTTATTTCCATACGTAGTTATTATTTTCAACGCGACAGGCGTCATCTTTTATTTTAAAACAAAATCTTTTTTCTATTATTTCAGAAACTATTATTTCAGAGACGTTTTATTTATCAAACGCTATACTGCATTGCACAGGAGACAGATTTAAGGAGACAGGCGACAGACTTAATTTCTAATTACTATACCAAAAGTAATTCTATTAGGGTGTCC
>NW_027581214.1:0-4627 GCF_028453695.1 Augochlora pura
TTTCACAATCGGCGATTGTAAAAGCTCGAATAATTGTAAGGATTAGATAATAATAATTATAAATTATAATAATAATAATAATTAAAATAATAATAATAATAATAATAATATTAATAATTATAATTATAATTATTAGATTGTGAGGCTCGAATAATCTCACCTCCTCTTCCTGAACTGACCATTTTTGTATCCAAGTTGTGGGGTCAATCGAAGAGAATTTACTCTATTTCGTACAATGGTACGAGCCTTAAGTCGTTGCTGGACACCCGATTGACGGGGTGGGGTGACTTTCGGACACAGAGAATGCGTTTAATGGACTGTTTCCGGTAATACGATTGACTTTAATTATGACCGTCGGACCGAGGGAAAAATAAATAGAAAGGAACGACGCGCCTTGAGCAGTGCGGGCTATTAAGCTTAACGGCGATGCAAGGGAGAATACAATGAGACATTAAAAATAATTGAGTACAAAAGGCTCGGCCTGCTGTTGTCGCTCGGGTTCGGTTTTCCTACGGACGCGGAACAGGTGGCAGTTGTATCGATGTCGGATAATGGTCCAAGAGAATATTAACCGCTTGTCTTACCATTTTCTTCTTGCGTTCAAGCACATCGACCGAAATGCGAAACGCCGTTATTACGGCGGTATTTTCCGGTTTTACCTTCCGAGCCCGTATAAAAATCGAAATACGAAATTATTGGTACGCTGTCGCGTCGCTGATATTACAATGCCGGTATGTTATCAGTAATTTTATTGATTATCCCTATTTCGATATAAATTCCAAAGTATTTTTAAAGACGAATTTAGGACCAGTATTATTTTATTATCGATATCACGTTAGCAAATATATGAGATTGTAAAACATCTTGTAGACACGTTATTTAAAAAAAACAAACTGACACGCGTTCTTTAGTATCTTAAGTGGGGAGTCAAATAATATCTATTAGTTTTTTAATGCGATTACCGATGCGCTATCCGCGTCAAGATTCGTCCGCGAAGGGTTAAACCTTCGAAAGCAGCTGAAATAATTTCGGTCGCCGAGTTGGCAGTTCGCGCACGGTACATTCCCAGGAAGCACCGAGATAGAGGAAAGATTGGTAATTCCGTTAGAGATGATCTGAATCTATTACGTGCCCGAACGAATAACGTTTAAGGAGCAAATGAGGAGAATGCCGGATGAAAAACGGACCGACTCCGGGCTGAATGCAATCGTGCAGCATCAATTCCCGGATGATTGACGTGACTAAATTGCACGTTAGCTGTTCAATTTTGCATTTCGTTTACGTCGAACGTTCGCGTATTCATTTACGAGTGGAAGATCGTTTTTAATCCCGTGGCGCACGCGTTATTCACTGGACATACTCGTTATCGCGTTAACTCGTTGTTGCGTTGCGCACACGATTGTTCCAGTTGATCGTGAATTTCACCGCGGGGAATCCATTTTACGGGGGATTGTATGTACGAACGACGAACGCCGAACCATCCCAGCCCCCCACCCCGCCCCCGAACACAGTATAACTTTCACTCGACGCCCGTGCCGACGAGTATTTTCCTTGAGAGGAGAACAAACGCGGCGGCAACTGGCAACAAATTTCCGCGGGCCACATACATAATGCGCGGTTCAATGACGTTTGGACTACACCCGGTTTGAATAACAACGGCGCTGCACTAACGCCGCATACTTGACGATAAATAACATTTGTATCGGCCGACGGTTTTACTCGGCCGAGTCGACTGTTGACACCGTTTATTTTTGATTAATTGGAAAGCCCGTGTCACCGTCACGTGTTGCCAAACGACGGAGCTGCGATGCAATTTGCTCTGACACAGTTCCCGGCGTTTTTTTTTCCACCCTAACCGATATGACAATCTCTTCCATTGCCTTCGATGGCACGTTTAATTTTTCTCCCGATACACGTGACGGAAGTCAGTCCGTGAAACCGGGAGACTGAACTTGATCGATGGACACGAATTTTTTCTGTCACGCGCGCTTTTAATGGTTCGGATTTAATACGATTGCGTTTTTTTTTTGTTCCTCTTGGACGCGAACGATCGAGGAAGATCATTTGTACGAAAAAACGTTCGCGAAGATTTTATATCGAATCTGTTTGCTAAACGAGTCTTAAGATACATTTTCGGTGAATTTTAATATGCTGCGTTTTATTAAACAGTATCGAGATAGAAAGAATCGTCTTTGCGCAAGGTACAAGTAAATTAAAGAGCAAATAAAACGTCAGCTAATTAGAAGAGAATACCGAAATCATACGATCTCGTACACGCGTGCTCTCTAGGCCGACTTTTATTTTACGAACGAATCTCGTGATTCGTTAAACCGGAACCCACGCTAGTCCGTCGAACCTACTATACCACATTCAACGAGAACTAGCAGAAAATGTAAGCAGAACGTTCATGCGACGGCTGTTCGACGACGACGACGAGGAACAAATTTGATAGCCGTCACTCGACTGCTATTGGTAGAAATGTCGTTAGGTCTAGCGTCAAACCTCCGAAATTGTTATAAATGTGGTCGGCGTTGAAGTCGCGCGATAGGCAGAGATAATTTGAATCCGCTGACGTTTTTCCGGTACAGTGAATGTGCAGCGTAGATACATTCTTTAATTACGACGGGATCAACCCATAAATTCGGTGCTGTCGTCGTAGAGGAGAACGGTGGAACAATTTTGCTCGAATTACCAGTTCGCGCGAGTGGATAGTCGTATTGGGAAAGGAATTTATTGGATTGCGGGGAACGGTCGATTTGTTCGTTTCGTCGCGGCCTCTGTGAAAGGGACAGACCGGGACGATAGGGTTAGCATCGGCAGTTAAAGGTATTTATCCTAATTGTAATTGCAGACTTACCGATCGGTTTGTTCTCTTTCTCTGTCCTGCTGTACTTTGGTAGACGTCGTTGTCGTTACCCGGCAACCACCGCGCCGCGCCGCGCCTCGCCGCGCCGCCCCGGCAGGAAATAATGAAAGTTTAAGCGTTCGGGAAGTTCCGAATCCGGACGGATCGTTTGATTCGAGTTCCTTTTGCGAGCGAAGCTTCTTGAATGAGACCGATCCTGCTCGAAATAATTGCATTACCCCTGCTGAAAAGTTTATGGAAATTTCCGGGAACGTTCGCGTTAGCGCTTGGGAATATCGCTATCGACGAGACACGCGCGCCGATGCCGGCCAACGAATTATTGTTTTCGTTGACGTTAATACCTACGCCTGATAGAAAATGCTCCGTCAATATTGCGAATACGGTCGGTGAAAGGTTATTTCGCTCGTAAATTCAATGCGGAAAAATGGAATTGCTGCTATACACGGTGACAGACAAAACTATTCATACATCGTTTAAAATGCGATAACTATTCATTTTAAAACTTGACCAAAGTGACTCGAATTTTTCGGAGATTTTAGGGGAAACGGTTTACCGAATAATTTTGCTATTGTTTCGAATGACGAACAAAATAAAAAATGTTCTTTAACATTTTTACCGAGAATATATCAGAAATTTAAAAAATCCATTTTGAGGAATTCGGTGATTTATATATATATATATATGTTGAAAATTCCATCGAAAAGGCCCTCGAAAATCGTGGTTTTGTCAGGATTTTTAACACTTTTGACCCGAAACTGTAACTGGAATTTGAGGTCTCAGAAAAGAGTTGAGAAAAACGCGAGTTTTTTTGTTTCTCTTGTTATTTTATGTAACAGTTATTAAGGTGCATATATTTACAACAGAATTTAGAAATGAACATGTAACGATAACAACGCATTGTATATTTCGTAGTTTCTATAGAAGTAATAAGTGTCCACATACGTTCGAGCGGCGGTGTAAATGAACGGAATAACATTCACACGTACGGCATTGTTGCTAGAAATCACCGTCACCGGCGCTACTCGTCGAAGTGCGGCAAGGGATTAGGGAGCTAACGAAGTCACGTTTGACGGGTCCCCCACGGAACCGCGCGACTTCAATTCATTTTTCCTCGAGGAGCAGCTATCGGCATAAATCAAGACGATAATATCAACTGTGCCAGACCTGTCGCACGGAATTTGTTTCCATCCAGTGGTTGTCGTCGTCTCGACGTGTGTCGTTCGCTCTGTCCTCCGCGTCGCCGCGTACACAGCGAAGCCGAGTAATTTGCATTTAGAAAATGCCTGCCCTCTCCCCCACCCCACCCCACCCCTCCCCTCCCCCGCGCGCCTAACCGCTAACGCTAATCTGATTCCTCCCCGTAACCAGCAGTTTTTAACTGATGCTAGTCAGGCTTCTCGCGCGTCCACAGGAACCACCGCCCCCCGTTTCATCCGATTTCACGTCACGGGGACACGTTTGCAATTACACGGTTCGTTTATACGGCGATCGTATCGCGCGGCCGCCGCCAGGAACGCCTTTAAATTTAACACGATGCTCGCGAGACTTTCAATGCCACTATCACGATCGCCTTCGGCGCGCCGCGGCGGGTCGGCGGCCCGCCTTCTGTTCGTCGTTAAGTGAAAACGAATTGGAAGATGCGAAACTGTCGGCGGGGCCGTGTTCCACGAGCACCTCGGCGACGGTAATTGGCCGCGGCCGAAACTTTTCTAATGGTGATAAATTGGAAGAAACGTGTCGCGTTCGCGCGTTGCATTAATA
>NW_027581215.1:0-4623 GCF_028453695.1 Augochlora pura
CGAAGTCGCCGATCGTTTCGCCAACGAATCGACGAATCGATTCGATATCGGGCCGGATGTACGCGCGTGTTCTCTGTTGCCTGGACGTCGATGAAGAAGCCGGTCGGGAAAAAGGAAAATATATTACTCCGTCGGAGGGACACAGAGCGTCGAAAGATCTTATTCCGGTCGGCAGCGCGGTCCCTGGCCGTAAAGATAAATTCGAACGGTTAGGGAGGTGGCAGAAGGAAGAGAAGAAGGAAACGAGGAAGGCAGAAGAAGAGATCGGGGGTTAGGAAATCCAGTTTGTACCACCGAGCTCTTTCACGGACTCGCCGGTCTGATAAAATCAATGAGTCCATCCTGGTTTTGGCCAGCGTCGTTTCGTCCTCGTTGCGATGAGAGTTCGAGGACGTATTTAGGCTCAAGAGCTTCGTCATCGGCGCGTCCCTCTCCCCCCCTAAACCCCTCGAGCATCCTAGAGGCACCCTGGGAGCACCGTGGAAGCACCCTGGTCAGCTGATCGGGAATCCGGCGTGTGAAATTTAAGGGAAAATTCTGGTCGAGTTAGGCGACCGTCGAACCGGCTGTCGGCCACTTAAATCTTCGCGGACGATTTCCCCGTGATCTATGACGGACAGGGCGCACCGGAAATAAATTTCCCTCGGGCAACCGTTCCTCGTGTTCTCGAGGGAGAGAGATCCTCGACCTATTAACCCCCTCGACGATGTGCTCCCTTTCTGGTTGATCTGGCAGGGTGGATCCGATTCCGATGTTGCCGGGACTGTTGCGCCGTCGAATGACCATCCGGCCGAGAGCCGTTCGACGTCTTGCTTCGAGATTTATTTGTACTTCACCTGCCCTCCGTTCGGTTCTTTCGCCTTCGTTTTTTGCGATTGCTCAGCGGGACCACCGCCGTTAGATCGATAGCTTCGGATTATGTATGTAGTTCTAATTCTGTGGGTCCTCTGCGGAGCGAGCTAAGCACGCAGCATTACGGACGATGTTGCAACGAAGATATATTCGATTTCTGGAACCGGGAATTCCTGCTGCTTGGAATGAAAGGCCGTTTAGGTGCAATGACTGGATGTTTTCCTTAATGCCGGCTGTTTGAGACTCTTTTGAAATATGCATTACAATTCCACCGGCTTTCAAATCAGGTTTTATTTGGAAACGTTCCAACGTGGATTTGACGACGGTATGATCCATTATGCTGTTCTGGTTAATAATTTTCACTAGAAGTAGATGTAGATGTTGCAACATGATACGTTGCAACAACTTTAGTGACATGCAAACATGGACTTTATGTAGACAACTTTCAAAACGTAATAACATTTTTTAATATCAGTTCGAACAATTTTGATCTTTCTCGGACGATGCAATGTTATAAATTAGAAAAATATGTGTGCAAAAATAGCAAACACTGTCTTATGTTTCTACAGAATTTTTGTATACGTCTTTGAGCAAGGTAGTCATTTTGTCATCGCAATCAATGTTAGAGAAGATACGCGTGTCCGGTTTTAACAGCGTGTTCGCAAAGGCTTATTTTTATTATTTCTTAGAATATTTATAAAAATCGTTTGTAATCGGCAGGAACACAGATAGTTATAGAAGCGTTATCAGAGCCGTCAATGAATCGAAGTAACGGGGCCGGAAGCGCCCGAGTGAACTGTCTCGGTTCTTAACCCATTTGGAACAGCTGTTCCGAACGAGGTACACTGAGGCAAACAGCTCCGAGAGAACACGTTTCCGGCAGAGTCTCAGACACGATGTGATGCCGCTTGTTTTACGACACTGAACGCAGTCCACTCCGAGGTAGAACCACGGTAGATGGCCAGTGTGGCAAAGATGTCGTTTATGCCGTCGATCATGCACTGGCTTGATATCCTATCTGATTGCCAAGACCGTCGTTTGCTACCGAATCCCTGTATTTTAATGAAAATTGAATGCGTCTTTCAGCGCTCGGCAATCTACCTTCTATGACATGTTCATAGAATTAAATGCACAAACTGCAGCGACTTCAACGCTGCACTTAAGAGATCAATCTGAGAGTGAACGTAACACTTAGATCATAACACGATTAACGCATAATTATTCAAAATCGTCTCGACGTTTTATGCACTTTATACAAAATACAATTGTTCTTCCTCAATTGAAATAAACAGCTCTTACATAAATATTTATTCCGTCCATTAGACACTTCAATAACAGCATTTCTACATCCTCTTAACACATTAAAGGCGGGGGATCTTGACGAAAGTATGCTAGGTAACGCTTCAAACCACAAAACATACTAAATACAAATGGATTGCGCATGGATTGCGCAATAAGTTTGCAAACCGTACTAATACTACGACTCCCGCCTTTAATGTGTTAATGTTTCACGGACCTCGCCCCCGTGATAAAACGTCCTTTTATACGTTCAAAAATTTAATCAGAAATAAAGCATAAACAGCGTATTGGCCTCCAATGGAGAATATTATTCGTAATTGCTCGCACGTTCGATCTTGTTTCACGGCAACCATCATGGGTTCCATAAACCATTATACGTAAAATCGAACTTTGGTACGCACTGCTCAGCGTGTCCGTCAAAATACAATCTCGAATTCGTCTGTCAGTGACATTATCGTCCACAGCGGAGCAACAAACAATCCCAACGACTCGTTCGTCGCCCGGCATCGGAATTTCGAAAATATGAAACGCGATCGATCGGATTCTGCGCGTTCGGGGCCGCCGGCACCGAATCTCGGAGTGTGCTCCGTTCTGATAACACTTTAATTCAGATCGTTGAATTCGGTGCAATCTGGCCGAGCCTCGCGGCGGTGAGACGCGAAGCGGGCAGGCGCTTCCCGCTAGGCAAAGGTGCGAGCTTGTTGCAGGATGAAAAGGGGAGATAAAAGAACCGTACTTTATTCATTCCGCGGATGATAGGCGAGAGAGAGGGGTGGGGGGCCACCGACAATAACGCGAATTTTACGATTCCCGGTGATACAGTTCCGTTATTGACCCAATGAAACCGTATAGATTGAGTCGTAAAACGTCGTTTGTTTACATCAGAAACCGAAATGCTGGATGCCCACGGGTTTGATTTGACGCCGCGTCACAACTTGCGAAGCTTAATCTCGATTATGGCGCCCGTGCGCATACACGTCGCGGAGATTGTGGAGCATTATTGGGTGGACAGCTGGCATAAACTTCCGCCTAGCCCCTGGAGATATTCTGATTTTCTGGAAAAATTTACAGTGTCTAGTTGTTACTATACCGTGGCCATTGTTAAACCGTTGCTGAAAACTAGAATTTAACTCCTTAACAGTTTATCAACCGGTTGTTCGACCGTAAATATTTATATCATTGTAGGGTGATCGAATCTATTCACCCTTTGCACTCGAAGCCATTTCAACTGCAAATCAAAAATAATTTTTCTGACTTCTACTATTCCTATTTTATATAGTAAAATTTATTTACTTATATAACAGTTACACTTACATAAATTTTTTCAGTCTATGCTTCAGTGATATTTAATAATTTTGGAACATGTTATAACAATTCTAATGGCGCCGCAGAGTCACCGCTCGAGTGCAAAGGGTTAACATTTACATATTTCCATAACATTACCGTTAAGCAATATACATTTTATTTTAATTGAATTTATCGCGAAAGATATCTAATACATTTAAATAATTGTATAATAATACGGGAGCTTACAGAGATAAAATACACAGATAATAAATTATTAGTTGGCTTGGTAAACAGCCGATTTATGGGCTACCGGTCGGCAAAGTGTTAAAATATCATTATCTTCACAGATCGATTATTTATTGCGTGCTTACATTTATTGGAATAGTTAAACATTGAAGCCAAGAGAATCGCATTTTATTCGGATTTAAAAGAACAGAATGAAATTCGCACTTGACAAATTGTCACGAGTCAGCCTCGTGAAAGTATGACAAGGGGTTTAACGCTAACGCTATGACCTAATTAGATGTATTAAATATATATGATAAAAACTGTTACGTAAAATATGTAACAAAAAAGGAAGAGAGTCAACGCGGTGCAGTAGCATAAATATATAAAGATCGTGTAATATTGTCGAATTTCACCATCATTACTGACAATTGCGAGAAATGGCAATCCCAATAAAAAACATTGCCAGGGTAACGTAAAATAGGCCAAGTAGTTGAATTCGCTTGGGACTTTGGTTCCCACAAAAAACTCCGACAAATTAACCCAAAACAAAGGTCTCCACAACAATGAATTCAAGCAAACAAGCATACAGAAGATATCCACGTAAAACAATTGGCCCCCAAAGGAGCATTCAAATGATATTAATAAACCCTCCAAAAAACCCCTAAGAATTGTTAATAACAACCCCCCCTCCTCCACAAAATGGTTTCAAATACAAAAAACGTTAAATTAATGCACAAAAGTAGATACAATGTTAAACTTCGGAACGATATTAAAAAACTCCAAAATATTGTTTACCATTTAATTTCATTCGAAGAAGGTATTAAAATCAAAAGTAGTTGTCCACTTCATGTGTGATTTGATTTCGAGGAAAGTACTGAAATCAAAAGTAGTTTCTCCGTTTGTACAGAGTACTCCATAACCAGCTAAGTAGAAAATCACGATAAAACATTGATACTG
>NW_027581216.1:0-4621 GCF_028453695.1 Augochlora pura
AGCAGAAGTTGAGGAGGTAGACGTACTTTCCGAGTTGAGAACCCGTAGTTTATATGGGCTTATATGGTTAAGCCCATGCTTAGGTTAGAACACTTGAATTTGGAAGAAAAGGAACAAATTTTAGAACTAATGGGAAGGCACTACCATCTGTTTTATTTACCAGGAGACTCACTTACCGCGACCCCTCTCGTGACCCATGCTATA
The DNA here is from genome assembly GCF_028453695.1 of Augochlora pura. NCBI lineage: Eukaryota > Metazoa > Arthropoda > Insecta > Hymenoptera > Halictidae > Augochlora > Augochlora pura. Next base: position 205 of record NW_027581216.1, read on the forward strand.
CCGACCACTGACGACGGACCGGTAAACGTTAAACAGTACAGACACCCTCAAATACACAAGCAAGAAATCAAAAAGTCAAATTGACAAACTGCTGCATGAGAATATAATAAAACATTCCACTTCACCGTATAATTCTCCCGTTTGGGTGCTACCGAAAAAGCCTGACTCGGAAGGAAATAAGAAATGGAGAATTGTAGATATTCTGAACCAGTTAGGTAGCGGAAAATATTTTTCCACGTTTGACCTAGCAAATGATTTTCACCAGATTGCTATGAACCTAGATCACGCACATAAAACAGCTTTCTCTACAATTAGCGGTCATTACGAATATACACGAATGCCCTTTGGTCTGAAAAATGCGCCGACAATATTTCAACGGTTCATGGATCAGGTACTTTCGGGTTTGCAAGGTACAGAATTATTCGTTTATTTGGATGACATCGTCATTTATGTGCGAAGTCTTGACGAACATAGGATGAAATTTGAAAAATTAATGCAGCGATTGAATCGAGCCGGCTTAAAATTATAGTTAGAGAAGTGTAATTTTCTACGTTGGGAAGTAATATATTTAGGCCATATTATTTTTGAAGCTGGTGTTAAGCTGAATCCAGAGAAAATTGCAGTAGTAAAGAATTACCCAGTTCCACGTAATGCAAAAGAAATTAAACAATTTTTGGGTCTTGTGGGTTACTACGGGAGGTTTATCCAGGATGTCTCTAAAGTAACGCGACCTTTAAACAATCTATTAAAAAAAGACAAGAAATTCGTTTGGAATCTGGAACATCAGTTAGTTTTCGAAAAAATACGCAACATATTATGTACAGAATCTTTATTACAGCATTCGGATTTCCGAAAACCATTTATCCTAACGACAGATGCGTCAAAATTTGCTCTGGGCACCGTCCTTAGCCCAGGGGAAATAGGTAAGGATTTACCTATCGCCTATGCGTCCAGGTCCCTTAACAAAGCGGAGTTAAATTATTCCGTAACGGAAAAAGAATTGTTAGCAGTCGTATACGCCGTACAACATTTTAGACCGTACTTATATGGTAATAAATTCAATTTAGTAACGGACCATCGACCGTTAGTTTGGCTTAACAGTGTAAGTGATCTGACATCGTGACTGTTAAGATGGAGATTTAAATTAGAAGAATATTCCTATAATATAGTATTCAAGCCGGGTAAATTAAACTCGAATGCAGATGCGTTGTCCCGAATTCCTACTTATAACATCGTGGATCAAATTCTCCCAATTGGATTAAAACGACATAGAGAAACAACGACCGATACAAACACTGACACTGGACAGAATATTAATCTAAGGAAAATTCCGCAAGAAAAGCCTTTAATAACAAAAAAAAATAGGAAACTCCTACATGTACCGTCCATAAAAGTGACACGATCCGCACCGATAAAGAGGCCGAGACGTGTTCTATCAGACACAACAACGACGTCTAGATATAATTTTCGGAAAAGACCCAGACACACATATGGATCCAGTAAAATAGAAACAGAGTTAAAATCGGATACTAATTTAAGTGACTTGTCTTCAGATAGTAATACATTTAAAAAACCGAAACCACCATCCCCTAATGATTTTTCTTCGCGATCGCTAAAATCGAACACCGATACGATTAAAAAACTGCGTTTATCAGAACCATCTGCAGTGTCCGATATAAATTATAATAGGGCCCTTAGGAAACGTAAAACAATATGTTATAACGAACAATCTGGCAGCGACACAGACGTTTTTTATGATTAAGAGCAATTATGTACATTTTATCTCAGCCGATCCGAATAATTTAGACAGCACATTTAAATTATTAGCAAAGAAGAAATTATTGAACGAAACATTTTTACGTCACCAGAACATTGTTGTAGGGGAAATTGTAACAACATAGTCAAAGAACAAATATATCTTTAGTTTAGTAGTAAGGCAGGATTCCAATGATAATGTGGCGACCTGTGCAACGTGCACACGGTCCGCCAACATACATTGTACGCGTGCTGCTATACATTGTACGCGCACCGCCATACATTGTACGCGCACGGCCAATCGTCCTCGGGAAGTGCTCGGCGATCGATCCGCAGGACGATCGTCGTTTATTCAACAATTGGCGATCGAAGGCAGGAGATCGCCAGACAAAGGTTAAACCACGCGCATTCGCTTACGAGAACCCGGTTGATGCAGACGTTGCTCCCGAGGTATAATAAACGACAAGAAAAAGCGAACGAGTTTTCAGTTATTTCACCCGTGCACCACAATAAAGTTATAATGGAGACACTATTTGAAATCTTTAGCAACCTAAAAGCACTTTACAAAAAATATAAGATAAATTCCATAGTGATCCCTATAATAGATTTAAAATTAAATAGACTCCAACGTAATTATATAATAAAAATGATTAAACATATATCCTTAAATTGCAATACCTCCGTAAATATTTGTTACAACGAAATAATAGTACCGTCGATAGAAGACAGAATGGAAATCATTAAAGAAAATCACGAGTCTCTTACGGAGGGTCACAAAGGCGCAACGAAAACATACGTTAGAATTCGCGAAAAATATTTTTGGCGCAATACGAAAAAAGACACGGAACAATTTATTTGACAGTTGACGTTGACAGTTGTCAACGCAAAAAATTAGTGATGTAACGAGGCGAAAGGAGAAGAAGACAAAAGATCACTATCATCATTGAGGCTATTCCTGGACCGATCAATAATTCCATTGGACACGATCGAACTTTCTAGAAGCATCGAGACGCGCTCAACTCCTTATTTACCAAATTGTTATTAACGGTTCATGACTAGCAACGAGTTAGTATATATAGAGGGATCTTGCTCAGATTCGACGCTACACCTGTGAGAGAGGACGAGGTAAACTACGGCCGCTCACAGGGTAGTCAGGGAGAGGACCGCCATGAAGGCCGGCCGCCCGCTGTAGGGAACTGCATAAGTTCTTCGGTGACCATGACGGTTGGAGAGGACGGCCAGGAAGGCCGGCCGTCATCCGGACATAGGGATACGATAGCCTTGCAGCGTAGCTTAGATCTATTGGGAGAGGAGGGCCATGAAGGCCGGCCGCCTGATAGTAGTAAAAATTCTGTTCCGTCCTGGGCATAGGGCCCCAAGAACGACATTCAGACAAGGAAGGCCAATTTACAGTTTATGATGCTAGTAGTGGTAAAAAGCTATTTTTGAGGAACCGAACCATCAAGTAATTTTAATATTTCGCGCGACGCATGGTAATCGGTTTACAATCTCTTGTTCTCGGTCTCAATAGCGAACGCTGGTATCATAAACCTCGGGGATTTCCAAAGGGCTCCGCGGACAGAGGCCTGAAGGACCAAGCCAGGCTCGCGACCGTTCCGCGAACGGTTATTTTTACGGTAAATTCAGACCTGGAGGAAATCCCTGTCAAACGTTGCGAAAACATCCCCGACCACAGAGTTCCTTCCTATCCCTACTTTAAACATTTTTCCACTTCCACCAAATTTCTCCTGTAACCGAGCTTTCCTAAAAGCTAGTACGACATCAAAATAACAGAATCGTTTTTGCAAAAAGTGCAGCAAGTTAGAATCGTTTTAGCAACAAGTGCAGCAAGTTAGAATCGTTTTAGCAACAAGTACACCAAGTTAGAACAAAGAATCCAGCCGAATAGCTTCAAAAGCAACACAAGCCTCGAAACGACAATAATTTAAATAAAAATCCAAAATAATTACAAGATTCTTATAATAGCCGCATACGCAACTAGTAATTGCAAAAAAGAATTCATGATCGAACTGAAAAATCTATTCAAAACATTAGAACTCGACAGACCCCACAATTACTACATCCTAGCCGGAGACCTAAACGCAAAACACTCCTGGGGCAATACCTTGAACAATGCAAGAGGTGTCTCCCTAAACAAGTGGTACTCCGAAAATAGAATAACATACAAAATGTCACTCCTCAGAACAATCGTTCCGTCTTTTCCGACTAGCGGCGCGTTTCTAGATCTTTGTCTCGCGGACGATAGAATAAAATTTTACGACCTACCCGCACCCAAAGCAATAAACTCATTCAGATACGACAGTGACCATAGGGCTTCCATCTTCAAAATTTCAATCCCGTCCTTCGACCTCCTCGAAATAGACGAACCAAACCCCACCATAAAATATAATTTCAATAAAACAGACTGGAAAAAATACAAATTATACCTAAATGAAACTGACGACCCCGACATACCAAACGACAGAAACCTTTCTACCGACGAAATCGACACTTTTATCGAAAAATTAAACGCAAACATTACACAAGCAATAGATTCTACAGCACCACGTGTAAACGACAACCTGAATTCCACAGACAAATACATAAACACAAAAATTAAAAATCTGCGTAAACAAAAAAGCAAACTGCTTACGCGTTTACA
>NW_027581217.1:0-4619 GCF_028453695.1 Augochlora pura
ACATTGATATTTATCTACTGTTATGCTATTAGCCAATGTTTTTATTGTTAATTCTGTTTACATACGTTTATTTTATTCTTATACATTTTTCTTAGCGCCCGCAAAGTGTATTTGTATCTACCCCCGGGTACTTTTGTAACCCCGGGGGAACATTTATTGATAAAATAAATTTTAGTATATATTAATAATTATAATAACGATAGAAAATGTATAGCCCCTGCAGTTACAATTACGTGGAAAAACTCGAACGATCCGAATGATTAACGTCGCTGGAGGGCGAGTTACGGTATAACCTCCGGAAATGGAATGCTAATTTAATACGTCATCATACCCCGTGCGCGCCAGCCCTGTTCCCGTCCCTGGAAACAGCGTAATTAGGATTGTTTCACGGCTTATTAAGGCCGGGCTTGCCAGACATGGTATTGAAGTTCATCAGCCAGGATTTTTGTATGCATTCTGCTCGAAGGCGTACGCTGCACGAGTTTTACGTTTTATTAGAAATAGTTTCCTTTCTCTTCCTGTAGATACTTCAACTTGACTCTTGCAAAGTATAATAAAACGATACGAAATTTGCAATATTTTTCTCGTAACTGAACAAGATTTGATCGAAATTATTCACGCTATTTGTTAATAATAAATTGATGCGTATATTTTCAGAAGCATTGGAAATTAGTTTAAAGCGAGTGAACTTTTGAGTCGACGCAATGCTTGCGTAACCGTGCCACTATTGCCGGTAGCATATTCGTGGCCCACATTCTCCAAGCAAGTCTTGCAAATTGTCAATCGCCTCGTTACGTTATTCCTTTCTTCGCGAATTTGCAATCAGACATTCCCGTCGATCGACAAATTGCGCGGAGGAACGCACAAATTGCAACTGTTTTCTAACAGTTTCGATCCGCGGGTTTCGCGTTGCGGCGAAAGGAAACCACCAAAGTTTATTACAAAGCGTGCTCTCGCACGCGAACGGTCGCGACGGTAATTATATGCCGAGCGGAGGGAATGAGGGAGAGAAAAAGAGAGAGAGAGAGAGCGCGCGCGCAGCGCGTGCACAACTATTTTGCGCGACGAGCGGCGATGACGCGCGACCTAGCTGCAAATTGCAGCCGGTCACAGGAGGGTCAGCTCGACAATTGCCAGCAATTGACGGCAATTAGGGACAGGAGCCGTGACGGTCGTGATTTCGTCGACGAACGGGACAGTGACTCGGTGCGACCAGACGCCTTTCGATCCACGGGGACGCTCCAATTTAAGAGGTAAAAAGTTTGGCTCTTGCTTCGTCACGTTCTTGTCGTATCATACAAAGCCTACTTTTCACCTTTTATTACACCTCCAGTTGATTCTTAACAAAATTTCTCGAATTATTATTCAACGATACTTCGCGCAACTATTTAATTTTCCAGACAAGTTGAACAAGAGAAATACGATTCTGGAAAATTTTTACCGGCTGCAAATGCTTAAGATTCCTGTATGATTGGGAACAGGAAAAATCGATGACTCCTATACTGAAATATTCAGTGACATCTTTTGAAAACCTGACTGAGCGTTACGTAAGCGCCTAGTCATTATTTCTGCGAATTTACAGCGGTTTTGTTATTAATATTCAAGTCGATGGACGCGATGATAACGCGCGGACGCGCGTGAAATATTCTTTTAAGAGGCTTCGAATACTTGGAATTGTGAAACGAAGTAAATTACGTTTCTTCATTTTTCTATCTAATCCTGTGACGAAAATTTGAAAAATTCATTTCACAGATCTGGCTAACATTTCAAAAAACTTTACCCTTTTTCCGCTTGTCAAAATATTAAGCTATACTAAAAGTTACCTGATAATTAGAAGCACTTTTACAAAATCAATTTAGGAGAGATGCTATTTGCAATCAAGTTCACGCAGGATTATTCCTTTTAACCCCTTCTTTTTTTTCTGCCGTACTTTGATGAGTCTGTCTCGTGATTATAATTTCTAACAATAATTCTGTTAAGTAAGGATGTTATTTCGTCTTTTTAAGTCGAAATAAAATTCCGTCTTTTCGCCACTAATATTTAAACACTGAAAAAATTCTGACCACACTATAAATATTAATTTTAATTCTTCTCCAATAAATTACTCCAATCGAAAATTATTTAATCATTGTAACTGCAACGATAAAGATACTGCGAGGGATTAATTGCTAATAGAGTTGATCGCGAGCGATCGTCTGAACGAGGAACACGCTCTGAAAGCTTCCGACACTTTCGCCCACCGGAATTAATGAAAGGCGTAACTAAATTCAAATCGAGAGTTTCACCGGTTCGATTGCGGCTGCCGTGGAAACGCTTTGTTGAATAAGTGCGTTGCAACTAATTGCACCTGCGCAGGCTTTGTGATGCTAATCGCGGCTGAGAAACGAGCATGAAAATGAAAAGTTGTTAATAGCTATTACAATGTTACAAAGACAGGAGTTCAACGGGATAATTGAAGACCGGTAGAAAGTAGACGGGTTCATTGATCCTGCCGTTCGGTTTTCCTCGTGAAAAAAAGTGAACGCGCCGAGTCTTCATTGTTTCAGTTCTACTTCTACTTCAGCGAAACTAATAGTAATTCTTCGCAAATGGAAATGTAGTTTCAATGAACACGTTGCATCGTTTTAATTCGCGCAACTTTCATTAGGTTTCTGTGTTTCGAGGTACCCTAAAGAACTCTTAATCTATCGTGTTCCTAGAACGGGGCACGGAATTAACCGGCACGGAAAATGAGGGTTGCGGGGGCCACGCCATCTGACACCCAACGCCTCGTGGTCGCTTCTTTCAATTCGGAGCACCTCGGGCGCCTATGCACGTGGCTTTATACAGTCGGTCACGAAAATATTCGGACACCACTATAGTTTTGACGGTATAAGAACCAAGATAGAATTGAATATATGGGCGTGGCTCTCGCGATCCTCGTGTTGCACGCTGATTAATTCCGAGCCCAGTCCTGCAATAAAACGCAGAAGAATTTGTATCGCCACGTCTTCTCTTCTATCTCTAGATACCGAAAGATGTTTGCCCCCTCACTGTTCATATCACAAAATGCGTTTCTCTACAATCTAAGATTGCGAATAAAATTCAACTTGTGTACAGCGAAAACGGATGCGTCATCCGGCAGTCTTTATCTCCCTTCTTTTTAAGTGTCCCATCCCATTGGCGTGTACGTTCCGCGAAAAAAAAGCGCGAGGAATTTCGGTAAAGATTTTGCAGGTACCCCTCCGGCAATAATTTTCGCAACATAGTAGCGATTTTCTCGCGGAGGTGATATCTTGATCCAAGGCTGAGCGAAGTAAGAGGCGCGACCAGCGGTGTCCTTGATGCCGGTTTCTCCTAACAAGGGTTGCCGGTTGGTCTGCTGAAGTGGCAGCGCGGCCAAATGAACGTCCCATAAAAGGGACGCGTTCAACCTTTCCGAGAAAGTTCAGTCGGGATTCCGAAGGGGAAGGAGGAAGCCCACGGGGGAAGCGGGTCGTGTTCGATGAAACAAAGGGAAGACGGTTTTCAGGGAATGGACTGGATCGGCGGGGACCGACCGCTTCGCGGCTCCGCCCGGTTTTTCCCGAAGAAAAATCGTGTCGGGTCGACGCGGAAACAGGTGAGAGAATTCCGGAAACAATCGGTGTTGTGGCAGCGACGGCGTATCGCCGGAGTGGAACTCGAGATGTCGAGCGCCTTGTTATTGATTCCGTGTCCACGGCAGTCATTGTTTCGTCTCGAGAGGTCTGCACACGGTTCTTTCGACACCCGGCCGTGTTTGTTGAAAAGATTAGCCGGGGACTAGTGTACTTTCCGTGTCTCGCTCGGAAGAGGAGAAACGTAGTTGCACAGAGGCTCTCTGTAAACCGTGCCTGCTACTTCCCCAGTCAAATTGCTACATCGTGTTGGATTCCGATGTTCGATTACTTTAGAATTAACACTTGTAGCACAATTGTTTGAGAAATGTAGACAGAAGCGACGAACAGACGTAACAAAAAATACTAATTAATTCCCAAACTGTTTCCACACGATCGTTAATCGCTAAATTATTGTGATGTACGTTCTAAAATTTATGACGCCGGGTTTTCACGATAAACGTCTCTCCTCGCGTCGTACGATGTCACCGATCCAATTATCTTCGAAAAAGAGCCGACTTTTTAACGCGATCCGATAACCTCCATTTTTTTACCCAAGCGACACCAATCAGCATCTGCCAGACAAATTACACTCTCCGGCGGTCGGGCTCAGCCCGTAAGATGTTGAAATATCATTTTCCGAAACGTTCTTGCGTTGTTTAGTCTCCGAGCCCGTGACGCGGACTAATTGTGAGCTAAACCGTAGGGCGTGGACGACCTTCGGCTTCGGGATGCAGAGGGTCAACGACACGCTGTATGACTAATACTTTTAGAAAATAACTATCGGAGGAAAGTTATCAGTCGAGCACTTTGGTGACTCACGGCTGACAGAAGGTTGAACAACCTTCGGAAATGTAAAGCGCGACGCGGGATTAATATATATATATACACGCCTCCATTAGGCTGCACGATTCCCGTCGAAATTTTTATCAGATTCCACCGTAGAAAGACGCCCGCGTCAACTAACGAAATTTCAAATTCCGTCCGAGCGCGTTTCTGTTT
>NW_027581218.1:0-4618 GCF_028453695.1 Augochlora pura
ATACATTCAACTTACCAATCCACCTCGTAAATAAATTTCCTCTGCCAACTTATGCAATACATACATTTGATTAATTAATTAACCCGATAAACGTATGAAATGCCCTACCCCATCCGTGCGAACGAAAACATTTTTATCCGTTCGCTCTGCCTAAACTTTTGACAGTCGGTCTCCGGGAGCGAAGGGTCGGCCCCGCCCCGGGAAATTCAATTGCGCCAGATTTGAATTTCAAATCGCGCCCTCCCCGCGGGGGAGGAAAACACGGGCCCGCTTAAGATCGCAAACGAGTTCGCGAGCGCAAAGAAAGGGAAACAGCCGGGAGGGAAGCGAGAAGGGTGCGCGCACCTTCGCCGGATATAATCGCGCCGGCTACCAAAACGGACGCTCGCCGAAGGACGAAATGACCAGCGCGGACCGCGCGGTGTCATTGGTTTTAATTGCAATTCAAATATTGAATCGCCGCGGCCCGCGCCTGCGGCGACCCTCGCGCGATTTTTAAAACGCGTTTTACGAATTGTTGACTGATCCGGGAATTATTAATTGTACGGGATCCGTGACTGGTCGCCGGTTTAATCAAGCAATTTGCGATTAACATTGTTGTTCGTCTTTCAATCAGGTCAATTGTTTTCTGGCGATTGAACGTCGATTTCTTTTTTAATGATAAATAAATTATTAATCGCGTTTTGTTCTTATAATAATAATTAGACGGTGCCTTCCACGCGTTTTCGACGAACAGAGAATACTTTTAAAGAATTATTATAATTATTAAAAGAGGACGAAGACTATTACTTATTTTTTCATAACCCAGGTAGATAATTCTTATTTCGATTTTTATGAATTTATCTGGTTAAGACACGCAATTGTTAGCAAATATTAGGTCTACAAAAGAAATTCTCTGTCGAATAATGTCACATTGAATTTTAATAAGCATCTATATCTGAGATCTATATTTTATATTTTTAATTTTAACGAAATTAAGTTGTACAATAAATATTGTTAACCCCTTCACTACGGCAAACTTTGACACGCACCGGCCTTGCCATAGGAATTGAGTTACGATGCAATTTTTTGCGAATTTTTTCGTACGCACGCATTTTTATGACAAAATATCACAATGATTAAGAAACTAAACTTCGCTACAATAAAACAGTAAAACAATATTATTTCCTTTTTCCGCGTACCGAGGCGTCTTTGTCGCTCGATCCGAGCGAATCAGCGCGCGTTAAGTCGCCGCGCATTAAGCACGAAAACAGAATTCTCCGGCGGCGTTGCTTTCTTTTTCAAATTACACGATATTTATCGCGTCTATTACATTCATCCGCCGACGATATTCAAAACAGGTTCCCCGGTACAACTCAATACACACACGCCGCTATGAATATTTCATAAACCAATGACAGAGAATCGATAGAGGGTTTATAATCCTATTCGTGCTATCTTTAGAAGTATTATTTATGAAGTCCGCGCATAGGGACGCTCTGGACACACGCGGGCCGCGGCACCGCGGACGCTAAGTGCACCTGTCGCGGCCGTTCCTCGATGTTTTAAACAAACGATTGGAAACAATTTACAGCGTCAATAGAGGTCGATTAGAAATTCGTAAATTGTCTCCGCAAAATTGTAGTAATTTTTGTAATAATATTCGAAATGTACGGGAGCACAGATTTTTGTTCAAACAGCACACAAAGTTATTGTTGCGAAATTTTTTACTCAGTAATTTGATTATCATTATTGCTATTATTTCATTACCATTATTATTTCTTTTTTCTCGAGCGTTATATCTGACTTTTAACTCGATCGACGGGCATTCTTTTATATTATTATTATTACTATCATTGTTATTAAAGAAAAAATTATGTAGTATCGGTTCTGTAGCCAAGTTCGCAAAAGTTCCGAGAAACAACATAGCAATGCCTCTATTAAATAAACCTTGTCATTTCTCAGACAGCATAGTTTCCCTTTCTAATTTCGAATACCAACAAGCAATCGCTTACGCAACCGAACTAATTATTTCAGCTATTACTTAGCCGCGCTGGCGATCGTTCAAACGTCGGAACGAAATCCATAGCCACTGTCTCCTTCCAATCTATATTACTCGAAGAAATGGTGCACCCGTTCTACCATCCGAAGATTAATCGGCACCATTTATACCGATTCCATTTCGCTGTTTCTTTTTTTCGCGTCCCGGCACGACGTCACCGCCGTTTCTCAACCGCGCAAACGGAAAGCTCGTTGTTTTCGAGCCGGTGGCCGCGGCCGATTAATTATTCGATTAAGGCGTTCGGGTGAGAAACGAGGACGGTTTACACGCGATCGTTTAGTATTTCGCGGCGCGAAAAAATACGGCGACGAATCGGTCTTTTAGGCGAACGACTGTAGACGGTTGACGATCGAAGGTAGACGATAGACGGTCGACGGTCGACGGTCGACGATAGACGGTCGACGGTCGATGAAAGACGGTCGACGATAGACGGTCGACGATAGACGGTCGACGATAGACGGTCGACGATCGACGATCAACGATAGACGATCGACGGTCGACGGTCGACGGTCGACGGTCGATGATCGACGGTCGACGGTCGATGATCGACGGTCAACGGTCGACGGTCGACGGTCGACGTTAGACGGTCGACGATAGACGGTCGACGATCGACGGTAGCAGAGGTCCACTCGTCGTGGAAAACTGTGGTTAGATCGACGATATATCGACGATCGCGTATCGATAAGCGCGCTCGTTCTCCGCGCTCGCGCCGGTCGGGGACGCGTGGATCCCGGCGATCCTCCTGGCGCATAAATAATCGCAGATAAATCATGTCCTCTCTTTCCATTCTTGGACCGCCGATGCGCGCACACTCTCTCCTTAAATGGCGTTATTTAATATCGCATGCATTCAGATGCGTTTAATTTTTTTAAGCGGTTGCTCGCGCGCGCGCTTCGCGAGACCCCGAATGGTTTGTCACGGCGATTTATCGCGGTCGGTCTGCGGCGCATGAATTTTTTCGCTTCTTGAGATAAACCGAGACGGGACCTGCGAACGCGTTGCATTTTTCATGGGGATTCTAATTTCGATGGGGAACGGTGATTGGATTTCTTGAGTTGTGATATCGAGCGTAAGGATAAACAATTGTTCGCGATCGACGCGGTTTTTGTTTCGTGGAATTGTGAATGTAACTGTGTGTATTTTATAAAATATTGATTTTTGCAAGAGATTGTGACTATGTACGAATTTATTTATTAACAATTTTAATAATTGTCAAATGTTCAATTGTAATTTGCGCTTGCTGAATTGTTATTGCTGTTGCGTGTCCTATTTAGTCGTTTCAAGAATTTATTATAGGTTAGAATAGAATATTAAATGTTAATTTAAGTAGGTGGAATAAAAAAACTGATGTGGCGTTTATTTACTAGCTCAAATATTAATATTAGATGTTATTTATAATTTATGTTATTATATTATTTATTTGTATCATACTTATATTGCTATAAATATTAAAAAGTCTATTATAACTATTGCTATAATACTTATTTATCCTATCATTATAGTATCTATTCATTACAGTATTATAATATTTATCTATTATACTATCATAATATTATTACAACTTTATTACAAATATTTTTACATTAATATTGAAAAGACAAATTTAATTCTCCCATAACCCAACATTGTCCCTCATATTACATGTTAATAAGAATAACTAATAAATAATTCACTGTTAAATAATTTCTTCAATGACGACGGTAGTAAAAAATATAGAATCATGGATCTCCGGGATCAATAAACATTTCCTAGACATTGTCAACGAAACCTCTGCCGTGCTAATTACCATGCTAACGCTGCTCGTTCGGAACAACGCTACTTATTGAGGAATAGAAGTTCGAATTAGGGGCACATTTCACGCCGAGACGGCTAACGCGAGACTAACCTCTCGAAATTATGACACTTTACGTCTCTGTTAACGACTCCGGCCGCAATCACAGCCCCGGCATTAGACTCGTTAATTACACTCCGCGCGGGAAGGTTGTCTGAATCACACGCAGGTTCACGATTCCGTCTCTCCTCCCTGTACCCCTCCTCTCCTTCTGCCGTTCTTTCCGTCTATCTCCGCGTCCTTTCTTCCTATTTTTTTTTTCTCTCCTTCCCGACGTTCACGGACGCGTCGGATCGTGATACTTAAAAACAGCGGACCGCTCGCGTAATCGTCCTAACGACGCCGTAAAATAAAACAATGAAACGAATCGTCCGCGAAGGTGGCCGCGATGATTCAATGGCGGCTTCGTGCGCGTCAGAGGGGCGCGAGAGCCTTGATCTTTAACGATTTTAGGCGATCCTCGCACATTGTTATACATTTCTATAAATTGCTATAAATTTTTAGAAATTCAAAATCGTATAATATTGAAATGTAATATTAATTATAGCAATTGGTTACTCTTGTAACTCTCAGAACTCTAAATAAAAATATAATATTAATGATATGAGTTGACTGCTCTTGCAACTCACAGCAGTCAAAGTTAATTAAATAAGAACGAATAATCAAAAGGGCTTGAATCGCCTAACAGAAGAAATGAAAAAACATTGTATAACAGTCTATACTAAACTCTTATAATTTAATATACT
>NW_027581219.1:0-4617 GCF_028453695.1 Augochlora pura
AATAGATTTTTTCCTGTTACCCCCATATAAATTACCTCCAGGTCGATATAATCAGTTTTAGAAAATATCGAATGACTCGATCCATCAAATAATCCTGCTCGAGAGCCCTTTGACCCTTCACCCTACTAAACCCTCTACAATTGTGTATCTGCTACACTAATTAAACCTTCGCACTCGAGTGGCACCTCTGAAGCGCCTTTGAAAATTGTTATATAATTAACAAAATAATGTTGACATTATCAACCCCTTGCCGTACCATTTTTTTTACAATTACTACGATTGGAATCTTTTCGATCGCACTGATGTCTTCGAAGAAAAAGGAATTTTATATTTATAATTTGTTTGCGTCTGCTCTAATATTTAAATATTGCTAATAAGAGAGTAATATTTAATTTTTACTTAAACGAGCGGCTGAACATTCATACCTAACAAATTGTTAATAAAAATCTCCATCACGAGTCTGACTCGTTAAAGTACGACATGGGGTTAAATACCCTTCTGTTAAAAGCACAACAGTGTTACGAGTGACAAGACTCAATCTCGTATAGCAAATTATACTGAGTACTATACTACGGCTGATCAAAATTCCAATTTTGGATGTAAGCTTAAAATGGCTTCGAGTGCAAAGGGTTAAGATCAACATAAAATACGTAACCGACGTTTTCTTTCTCGGAGGTATTTATTCCCCGATATTTAAATAAAAACCACCGTCACGGCTTGTACAAAATTACTCTTTATTCTACAACAAGTCGAACAGCACAACGATCATAGTCACAGAAATACTGTATTCGTTCGCATTGAACGTCAACGATTTATTATCAAATAGAGCCTATTGTATTGTCAACCGGAGTGTCACCGCCATTGTCACGTAAATGTACCAACGATCGGTGGAGATTATCTATTTTCGGAAGCAAAGGCAGTGGTGAGGAGAGTTACCGCGATAACTCGTAAACTCGAGGTATCTTGATGATTCGGTAAACTCTAACTCGAGGTATTTTGATGATTCGGCGCGGCCGGGTCCTCGGCAACGTGGACGCACACGTCGTCGCCGACCTTCACTCGTCCGGGAATGTAGGCGCCGCAAAGTATTCCTATAAGCGGAGCCTGGCCCTCCAAAGCGATTCTGTCCGAGTCGGTGTGCTGACGGAAACTAGAAATCACATTAACCAGTTGATCCTCTATGGGCCCGTGTATAACGCAAATTTTAATATGTTTAAAATATTTAGAGGTCGAGACGAAATGAAACAAACAAACGAAAATTATAAATAATTTGAGTTGGATTCGTAACTTTCTTCGTCAAGAGTATATTGTTATGTCAAGACTATATTGTTATATCGAGATTGTATTGTTATGTCAAGGTTATATTATTATGCCAAGAGAATATTGTTATAATTCTAGCACTTTTTATCGTACCTCTTCAGTGTCTTAAGGGGCTCCTCCGCATCTGCATCGCCGGTTTCCGGGTTCACGAGAATGAACTTGCACCTGCAACAATCGCGATGGTTGTCACACTCCGCCGAGGTTAACAATATAGAAAGCATTAGGATGTCCCATAAGTTTCATCCTTTTTCTTAATGCGAAATCAATAGACGATGTTTGTCGTTCAACAAACGGCAAAAAGTTATGGGACACCTTAGTAATTCAATTTGATTTAAATTCTAATTCGATTACCTTGTGCAAGGCTTCACGTTTCTAATTATAGCTTTATCGCCGATTTTAATCCATTCCCAGTTGTCCTCGACGAACGCTTCTGACGTGGATACTACGATATTTGGACGGAACTGTAGCGCAGGAACTGGTCGCTCTAGTTTCTCGTTCAGGGCTTCGACAGACTTTGTAGTCATCAGCATGTAGCTGGCCAGGTCGCTGAATAAGCCCTGGAAATAAATAATTTTGATGAAAAGGGTGGGGATATAAGGCGTGTTGACATATAAATAATACAAATAATTATAATAATAACTATAATAGTAAAAGATAATAATATAACTAAATTGGCTTTTACCACCGGTTTATAGTCTGTGAATCAGTTGTCATGGCAACCAATAATTTCTTATTTATTATTTAGATAACAGTGTTATATTGTAACACTGTGAGCTCCAATATATAAATAAAAATAAATGAAATAGAAATGGACTTTTTATATCATTATTTAATATTGTAAATATTAGGTACCATTCGCTATTAATAAAATCAGTAAAAAGAGTCATAAATCCAAATTTATCGTATACATAAATTTGACATATAATGTAACATATAATGTAATAAGTACATAAAATAGAAATGAAATCAATAAATTAGATAAAATAGGTATTGTTTAATGCTAATATTACTAAAATATAAAAATGTTAATATATTTGATTAGCCTATGATAACTGATATGTATCTTGCCGATAAAGTGTTAAAAATGTGATCATCATTGGTTTCATAGTTACCGTGTCCTCGGCGTGGAGATTGCTATACACTTCGGTGAATTTGGCCCAGATACTCAAATCCCTCTTGTCCATCATCGAGTAGCCCAATCGCACCCCGGAATTTGTCCCAGTTAAAAATCTGAAACGATTTACTATGGTCACCTTCTCTTCGGGGCCAGTGGGCGTGGCAAAGGAGGCCGCGAGGGAAGATGGGCGGGGCGATAGAATGAAAGGTTGAACGCGGTCACGGTGAACTTCAATGCCGAATTGTATTCAATACCTAATTTTACAGCTATTACTGATTATCACTGCTTTGCTCTTAACAATACAATTATAAATTAATTTTTAATAAATTAATTTTAATACTGAAAGAACAATACAATTATTGCTTTTTCTATGTTTTCAACATTGAGGCTTCCTGAAAGATGGAAGAAGGTAATAGAGCAGTACGGTTCATACATAACACAATAAATTAATATTAAACAACAAATATTATCTATTGACTTTGCATAAAAAAGGGCGAAACTTATGGGACACCTTAATAGAAGAAGTAAATAAAATTCGTATTTAGTAGCTTATGTACGAAATATTCGCCACAAGGCGGCCGCGTCGTCATAGTGCAAAGGGTTAAAGAAGTTCGCGTAGTTACTTCCGTTGTTACAGCGTAAAGGGTTGAAGAAGTTCGCCGCTACCTTGATAGCCACTCGGCTGGCTCCGGTCCACAATCGATACATTTCACCGGTTCTCCCCACCACATGGTGCACTGCACGGCTTCGTCGTTCTCCTCGGCGTTTTTAGGCACCTTGAAGACCACGCTGGGCATCCCCACGGCTTCCAGCTTGACTTTGTCCTCATCCACCGCGGACAGGGTCACGAGGATCATGGTGGGGTACTTTCTGCCGGTCACGAAGCGTCTGGTTTCCTCGCTGTATACTAGAAACATTCTGGTGAACGGTGAACGTTCTTCGTCAATACCTTCCGGAATGGGTCCTACGGGACTTGCCCACGGGAACGAAGCATTACTGAAGATCTTTCCATCGAATGATAAATGGACAATTAATTGCGAAAGCGAAGCAAGACTATTTTTCGATTAGCGTAACATGAATTAATTATGTCGATAGCAATGTTTTCATTAATTTATCAATGTGTAATTTAATTATATAAATTTGTCTTAGGTGAATTTTTATTATATGATATTTGTATTTTAGTATTTTAGTATTTTAGTATTTTAGTATTTTTAGCAACTATTTTTTCTCACCGGTTTTCGACAAAGCATTGATATTTTCTAAATAAAACATTAACTAGATATTAAAATAATTCTTACAATATTTTTCAATGATTACAATATTATAGTATCTAAACATTATCCACACATCGACTTATGAATAAAAATCTTACCCTAAATTAATAAAAAAATCACGACATCCCATTTTCTTTTTTAAGTAGACTCACAGCACTTGCAAAACGAACGGTCCAAATCATTTTAAACAAATTGTCAACCGTGTCTCGAAAAACGAACAGAACGAACGTTTAAAATCTTCGCGTGAACGAGCGCTAACGAGCGTTAATCGCCGATAAGGCTACGGAACGAGGCGCGCCACGTGCACAGGTGAGAATTACTTGTAAAAGAGACGATTCCGAATAGGAACATAATTTCTTACCGATCGCGAAGAGCGAACTTCCCCTGGTTCTCGACGCAGATCCCGAATTCGGTGAACTGGCACTCGCTGAGACTTTTTCCACGCCCGGATTTCATCGGGTAGACGTACAGTTCCTCGACCTCGCCCACCTTTCGCCATTTTGGTTCCGGCAATTCGGGAATGTCGTCGCTGCGTCGACGCGTCGCATTGACATTATTATTCACGGCGATGCTGTTACCATTCTCTTGGACCGTCTTCGACTTCTCGCAGCACTCGACCGGTTTCTTCTTCTTCTTCGAACAGCTCCTTCGCATGTTCCAGACGACAGCCGCGGTGATCACCGCGAGAGAGCATGTTATTGCCACAGAGCACCGCCAGTCCTAGAAACCAACAAATTCCAGGATAGTTGTAATTCGTCAATTTTATGATTATTATATAATATTATATTATAATTGTTACATAATGTTATAATTTTAGGATTACTATAATTATTACACAATGTTATATTATAATTTTAATATTATTATCGTTATTACATAATGTTATATTATAATTTTAGAATTATT
>NW_027581220.1:0-16279 GCF_028453695.1 Augochlora pura
CATACACTTCGGATCAATAATTATTTCGACGAGTTTCATCCCCTATGTCAAAAATAAAACGCACGAAAAATCCCCGAGAGATTGAGTTAAAAAAAGCAACACTAAAAAATTGATTAGGGTGCAGCGCACTCTGAGATTATCCACAAATCGTTCGAGAAGGGTTGAAATCCTGAACGAAGGGAAAACAGGAAAAATTCGTGAGAATTTCCTTGCTCGATTCTCTCACCCCTCTCTCTCTCTCTCTCTCTCGACCACTCTCAGCCGGTTTCCCGGAAGTTTCCGTAATCGCGGTGATGTGTAATGGATAACGAGAACCGGCAGGCGGCGAGAGCAGTCTGCTTGTACTGTAAATGAACAAAAGTTTCGGCGCAAAAAGCTTCGAAAGTATCGACCAACCCCTTTCGCCGCAGGGCGAGGAAAAGGTGAGAGAACGTGTACCGGCGTTTTCCATTAATAACTGCATTGTCAAACCGGCGTTCGGCGTTCTCGCCCACGCAGGACGCATTATAAGGGCGCGTTCCAACCCCTCCCGCCCCCCCCCCCCTCCCACCGGCACCGGTTCACCCGCGGCGGTTTGTTCACGGCGTCGAGCTTTCAGCAACAACATCGGAAAGTAACTTCTCGAGCACTGTACATTCTCGTTTGGCTATTATTCAATTAATTTCCAATGCTCCCTGGAAAATATCATTCTTTCTCTACGAAATAATTTCCTTTATCTCAACCCTTCGCTGCGTTTCAAAGGACCCGCCTCGGCTTCGTACACATTTTCTATATATTTATTCACAATACTTTACATATTTAATAATCTAGAATTTTTTAGGATATCGATTTATAATATTTTATTTATTTTATATATCTTAGAATATTTTACACTGTTTTATAATACCTTAATTAGCTTATGAACTTCGTAATATTTTTCTATCTCACCTAACTATGTTAAAATTAATATTAAAAGTATGCGTCCGCGATTGTTCAACAGGTTATTATTAAAAATTAATGTCAGGTGTTTTGAATGTTCAGAATCCGTATAGAAAAGCGCGAGGAAAATTCTGCGAGGGGTAAACGTAATGGGGTAGTTCGAATAAATATTGTGCATTCCAATTAGTCGAGCTCCCGGTTAGTGCAATTAGCTGTCGAGTAATTTTAGAAGTAGCAGCGTAACGTGACAAAGCATGGAGGAAGCGAGAGAAACTTTGAGATAGACGGAAGAAGAGACGGAGAGAGAGAAAACCATGTATAGAGGGAGAGAGAGAGAGAGAAAGAGAGAGAGAGAGGGAGGGGTGGAAGGGTAGATTTAAAAGCCTAGCGGCTTCCAATATTGGTTAGCCCGCGGCTTCGCACTTTTAACAACGCCATCCGTTATCTTGAGAAATCAACGGGCACGAAGTTCCCTGGTATTTTAATACTCCTCGATAATTAATTATTCTCTGGCCAGCGAACCGCGCGCAGAATGTTCGAAAATGGCTGAAAGTAATCCTGTAATGGCCGGTTATAGCATCAGGCTCCTAGCACCTTCTAAAGCACCTAAATCAGCAATTTTATCCCCATAGCATTCACACGCGACTTTCGCGAATTCTTCCCGCCTATTGCTGCCTGTTTACCTCGTTATCTAGTCGCGTTCGGTTCACCACCATTACCGACTGCTTGGCGCGACGATTCCGCGTGTTCTGTAACTTATGTATCAACGGGGCTCAAGATCGCATTTACATAGCTAACTAACGGCGCGAAATTCTCGTGTTTCAGCACAAGCCGCGAAAACTTCCGCACGCGATTGTTCCATAATTGATCGAGCCACGGCGGAATGAGATTCATTATGGAAACGCACGCGTTCCAGGGTGCACTCGATTTCTGTTTATTTATAAACTCCTCTAGGTAATTTCTATAAAAGTCTCTGGTTTTCGCTGAAACTTAATTATGGTATAGGGACTGATGTTGTGAACAATTTTTTCCTTTGCGAGAATTGTTGATTTTTAATGGTTAGCGCGATATTTAAGGGAGACTGTAGACCTAACTTTAACCTCACGTAGAGCTAACTTAGACCTGGCCTGGACGTAACTTTGACCTAACGTAGACCTAACTTTGATCTAACTTAGAGCTAACTTTGATGTAACTTAGACCCAACGTAAACCTAATGTAGACCTAACTTAGACTTAGCCTGGACCTAACTTAGACCTAACTTAGACCTAACTTAAATCTAACTTAGGCCTAGCCTGGACGTAACTTTGACCTAACTTAGACCTAACTTAGAAGTAACTTAGGCCTAGCCTGGACCTAACTTTGACCTAACTTAGATCTAACTTAGGCATAGCCTGGATGTAACTTTGACCTAACGTTGACCTAACTTAGACTTAGTCTGGACGTAACTTTGACCTAACGTAGACCTAACTTTGACCTAACTTTGATGTAACTTAGACCTAACGAAGACCTAATGTAGACCTAACTTAGACCTAGCGTAGACCTAACTTGGACCTAGACTGGACCTAACTTAGGCCTAGCCTGGACGTAACTTTGACCTAACTTTGTCCTAACTTTGACCTAACTTTGACCTAACTTAGACCTAACTTAGGCCTAGCCTGGATGTAACTTTGTCCTAACTTTGTCCTAACTTTGTCCTAACTTTGACCTAACTTAGATCTAACTTAGACCTAACTTAAACCTAACTTAGACCTAACAAAGACCCACTTAGACCTAACTTAGACTTGACGTAGCCCGTTTCTGGACCTAACCTCATCGTAATGCCAAGTCTAACGCACGGATAGCGACTTTCATCGAGTTACAAGTGAATCAGGTAAATGCAAAACGCAACGGAGATTCTCATTGGTCCGTGGGAGGAGGGCCGCAAGGGATCGCGGGCTCGGCCGATCGTAAACCCATAAATCCCATTTGATTTTCCGGCCGTCAATTTGTTACACGGCTGACGTCGCGATCTAATTTGAAGCGGCCCCCGCGGAGGACACCTCTCGCGTACCGAAAACCGCAGCAACAGATGCGATGATTTGTGGACAGCGGCCGTGCATCGTTGCACCGGTAAGGTTGATGCACCTTGCACGCCGCGCGCGCGGCCGATGTTGCGGCCAACGGCAACATGGTGTCCGCAGTTGAAATTTCACCGTCTGTCCTCTCTCTTTCACCCTAAGCCACGCCTCCGTGATCTACGGGCTCCCTCGGCAACCTCCGTGTTTCTGCTCGGACGACTTCACAATCGAAAGAGTCGACGGAAAGATATTTGACAATCGATTTCAACGAGAAATTCCAACGAAATTTAGAAATTTAATTTATTTATTGTGGCATATATTTCTATATTTCCTTATTCTTTATTTTTCTTTTTCTTTATTCTTTATTTTTATATTTCCTTATTCTTTATTTCAATATTTCTTTATCCTTTACTCTCATATTTATTTATCATTAATTAGACACCTCTGTATTCATTTAGAACGCGCCACGGACAATTAAATATTTATTTATTTCGCGTCACATAATTTTATATCCGTTCCCCCGGCGTATCACGTGTATCTCAATGCACGTCACACCTCCGCGTGATTTTTGCAATCGCAATCCCGCGACGGACAATAATAATTTATGGAATTCGTGCCGCGCCAGATTTCCCGGCGATATCTCCGAAGCAATTAAACGCGAACCAATTTTAATACGGGCAAATAATCTGGTCGAAACAACGCGCCGGGAGCGGTTGTTATTTTATAATTATAATATCCATGTCCCGCGGAACGGTTCTTATTCAGTCGCCGGTTAACAATAGCTCGTACCATAGTTCGTTAAAAAAAGAATTAATAACCCGCGAGAGATAGAGAAGTAAATGAGAGTAAAGATCAGGGGATTTTCATTTACCATGCCGGGTTAAGGATCCGGCTGAGACAATCACCGTCTAAGAAGAGGAGCTTCTTCTTTTTTCTCTCCTAAGGAAATCGTTTAGCGAGCTCTTTCACGCGAGCGAAACGAAGAGGACGGGCTCTCTCCTTGTCCCGTCCGACGGGGGGCTTGGAAAAAGAGGAGGGGAAACGATCGCAGTCACGGGCGGGGATTCGTGCCGGGATTTAATTACGAGCCTTAAATAAATTCGAAACGAAATATCCGCGAGCAACAAATATTCGCGGCAGTTCCTTCGACGGCGCACGGCTGCCTTCCCTGGCTCGTTATTATTCATGCGATGCGTATTAATGCATAATTTACTGTAACAGCAACGTCATTATAATTACCAGCCGCTGTTGATAGCGCGATCGAAAGTTGATCGAAAAGCACCGATGATGCGAAAAATTATTGCAACAAATGTGGTACGTAGGAGTGGATAATGAGGTAGCCAGTGAAATTAGTTAATTATCTGTTGCTGCAATGGAAGAACAATCTTTAATTATCAGTTTTATGAGAATTCTAGAGCTAAATTATGTTAAAAAAAAATTGTATTAAAAATGGCTTTGAGGAGGTGATTCCTGCAATGATTTCAAGCAACTTTTTCCTTTGCGAAAATTTTCTATGTAGCTCACTTAACGAGATATTAAGGAAAGAACGTAGACCAATCACAGAACGAGTAGGCGGAGCCATAGCGAGCGCGACGAGGCAGTGGCCGCGAGGCTCGAGGGCGTGGCACCAGCATAGGCCGATCAGCAAGTGATCTTTTTAAATATCTCGATAACTAAGCCTTGTAGAAAATTTCTGCAAAGGAAAAAGATACTTAAAATTCATCAAAGAATCATTTCCAACCACCTAAAATGTTTTTTGAACATGTTACAAAATTTCTATGAACTCCTCGACGTTATAATTCAACAATATTGAACCAAAGCACGATTCTAATTTAATTTACAGTGCTAGAAGTATAAATTACGTTATAAATTTTCATTATCTGTCCCTGATTTAAATATTCAGCTAATATTATGCCATAGTTTTGCTTTATTTTATTTTATAAAAATCAGAATTAGCCAGTAATGCACTAAACTATTTTCTCCATTGTAAAAACGTATAAGAGCGAAAATATTTTGATGCGGGCCACTTAAATGGCCCGGAAAAATGTCGATTCTATTTATTCCGGCGAAAAAACCGGGCGACAGCGGGGCCATTCATCAAGCAAACGATCCGGTTCGAGACGCGGGAAGCCGCGCGGCGGGGCAAGAACCGCCGATACAATCCGCGACTAGTTATTATTCGATGCGTTAAAAACCGTGTCAGATGAAATATGATAATCGTTACCCGAGCCACGCCCGGTTTATCATATTTCTTCGGGGTGCATTATCATAATGGCGTCGTGCGCGCGTGATCGAGCGCATTCGGCCCCGGTGGGGAAGAGCTCGGTGTTTCCAGCTCGTTCGAGATTGATGCCACCTTCTAACGAAATTTCACCGCCTGCCGCTGCGAAATCTCTCTACGCGAATTAGACGATCAAAGCGACGGGCTCAACCTCCCCATACACGTTTTAATCGGCGTCGATGAAATTTACGAGGCGCGGGTTCGATAATATTTCCGCGGAGGGAAAACTGAAACGCGTAACTTACTTTAATCTCACTGAAATCGACGGGCAGAATTATTACATAAATAATTATTAATTATTTTCTAACATAGTAAACCCTCTATGTATAATTTCGACCCTACAGCTCCTCGCTCTTTTTCTTCAATTTTCATCTCTCCGTGACTTACAAAACTTTCGAAAAAAATCTGATCTATACTAGATAACATACTGTATATCAGTGAATTTTTCCAGATTTTTTAGTTGCAAGCTGCGATCGCAAAAAAATAAAAACTGTAAGGGGATGAACGATATTGGAAGACCTCTTGAAATTCAGCAGTCTTTCTTCAATTTTCATCCTTTCGTGACTTCGAAGACTTTAAAAAAAAATCTGATATTTATTAAATAACATACTGTATATCGGTGAATTTTTTCAAATTTTTTAGTTGCAAGCTGCGTTTGCAATAAAATAAAAACTGTAAGGGGATGAACGATATTGGAAGACCTCTTGAAATTCAGTGGTGTATTTTTTATTATAACGTTAACCACGTTTGAAAAATCGCATCCGCAAGCCGTTTAACTCGTTTAGGGCATTAGCAGCAGCGGTCTCATAACCTCGTTCGGCGCAGTCGCGTGGTTTTTAAACGCGATCAACCGTTCCGACGAAAACAACTTCGTTAAGCGTCTTCGGTCGCCCCGGCGCGTCGCCCGGCTGGTTTTCGCTGGGAAGCCACGGAAGAACGTCGAGTTCCCGGGATTCTTCGACACGGTGATCCGAGGCGACGACCCTTAAATTCTCCTTTTCCGGGCGACATAATAACGCGGTCAGATAATCCCCGGTTATACGAAATGAAATCTAGCTACCCGGCGGCTACATACTATTTCCCCCCGCTGATTTCCAATTTTCGCTATCGCGGGCTCCGTCCTCTGCTGGATGTGGGTCGGCCGGCGATATAAAATGAAATACAGCGGAGGCGAAAGGGGTGACGATAATAGAGGGCGACGCAGCGCCGGGATAAAGGGGACTGCTCGAACAGAGGGTGGTCGCCGGACAGAGAAACTGAAAGCGATGGTTCCATAAAGGAATCTTGTAATCGATCCTTTTTGTCGCAGTGAGGTGGCTTCTAGAATTCCCGTGTTAATTCGACGACGCGACACTGCCGATCCAAGCTGCTTTACACAGGAAAAAAGACTGCGGATTTCGTGTTAACTTCATTGTAAAAATTCTATGTAATTCTGTATACGTTATAGAAAATTATATATAATTTGACATCGGTCTGCATACACTATACATAATTCTATATAATTGGACACAGTTCCATATACGTCATATACAATTTTATATAATTATATACGATTCTGTATACGTTATAGATAATTATAAATAATTGTACATCGGTCTGCATACACTATACATAATTCTATATAATTATACACAGTTCTGTATGCGCCCTACATAATTTTATATAATTATATACAATTCTGTATACCCTATAGATAATTCTATATAATTGCATATCGGTCTGCATACACTATACATAATTCTATATAATTATATACATTTCCATATCTGTCATACACAATTTTATATAATTCTATACAATACTTTACACGTTATAGACAATTCTATATAATTCTACATACTTCTGCACACGTTATACATAATTCTATACAGAATCGTACATAACCTGTACACGATTTTCTACCTCCATATAAATCTACATAATTATTCGCGGAGCCATGTACACGATTCATCGCATTGGAGTAAAACCGTCTGATTGCAACCGAAATCGAGTTTCCTCGTTTCGTTCGCGACTGCACAGCGGGGTTCAGGCGGTGCGGAAAAGGGGGGGGGGGGGTACAACACGCGCGAGAGCGGATGGAAGGAGGGACCGAGAGGTTCTACATATTTCGCGGCGGTGGCGGCGCACGGAGCGCAATTAGCAATGTTAGGGAATATCATCTAATACGAGAAGTGCCGGCTTGGATTAGTTCCACCCGTTGCAGGTCTGCACATGCAAGCTGACCGCAGCGGTTTGCTGCCGCTACGTCGCGTCCCTTACCCCCCTCCCGCCCCCTTCACCCCTTCGTCCCACCGCCCGCAGACTTCACATTCTAATATTTTCAACGATTCCTCCTTTATTCGGCGACTAATTAATCTTCCTAAACGAGTTCCTCCAGGATTCATAATTACTCTAAGGAATTTTATGCGACGTAAATATTGTTTACTATTGTTTGTTAATTATTTTAATATGTGGGGGTATTGTAGGTGTGCTAGTAGAATTATAGAATACAGGAATGTACTGTATAAAATTCTGTATAATTATTTGGAGCTGTATAATATTCTGTATAATTATTTGGGGCTGTATAATATTCTGTATAATTATTTGGAGCTGCATAATATTCTGTATAATTATTTGGAGCTCTATAATATTCTGTATACTTATTTCGAGCTCTATATAATAATATTCTGTATACTTATTTGGAGCTCTATAATATTCGATATAATTATTTAGAACTATATAATAATATTCTGTATAATTATTTGGAGCTGTATAATGTTCTGTATAATTATTTGGAGCTCTATAATATTCTGTATAACTATTTGGAGCCTATAGTATTCTGTATAATTATTTGGAGCTCTATAATATTCTGTATAATATTCTGTATAATATTCTGTATAATATTCTGTATAATATTCTGTATAATTATTTGGAGCTCTATAATATTGTGTATAATATTCTGTATAACTATTTAGAACTGTGTAAAGCCCTGTATAATTATTTGAGAACGTCTAAAATAATTATATAAATTATTTGGAACTGTATATAAAACTCTATAGAAATGTATAGGATTATATAGAGCTACATATACACAGTAATACTATATACAGCTCTAGAAAACGTATTACCTGTTCGAGCATGCTCGTTATCCACTCCTCGCAATCAGTCTCCCTCTGTTTATTAGATCCGCGTCGCTGTTTTCGCGAGTGCATCTACACAACCCGACGCCCGCTAACCCCTTTATCGCCGTTTTACTGCGACTCTCGCAGAGCATAAAACTTCAGTTCGAACGGAAGTCCATTACAATCCTCAAAGGAAGTGAAATTGAAATTTTAATAGACGTCCTACCCATGGCGTGCTCATCGAGAGTTACATCCTTTCAATTTTGTGAACCGCTGGCTTCCGTATTCAAACTCATTGGCACTCCAACAACCTTGCGTATCCGGTGCCCTTATTTCCACCTGAGATTATTGATCTTTCACGTTACACCTTTTATTCGCCGTGCTTTTAATCTTTCATTTATTATTATATTTTAAATACAGTAATTTATTTTATAATTCTTATTTAATAGAAAATTATTGAGTTTCCTTTTCAAGCAGCCCAGTAATTAAACAGTCTATTGTTTGGTGATGGAGTTGTTAAGGAGTCACGTGAAAATTTTAATTAATTACGAATTTTTATGGAATGAAGTAATAGCTGTATTTTGGGTCCAAACTGGGTCCCTTTGGATTTTTAATAAGCAATCGCATCGAAGCAATTAATTAAGAGCACTGTGAGATTGTGTCGGTCGTTTCCTGGATGTCCCCGGCAGTGCTCATTTGGTTTTCCGGCGGAAAATGCGAGGCGGAATGTATTAAAAGGACGGCGGTAGCCGGCCGCTCTCGCAAAAAGGACCTGACAGGGAAAGTTTTCGTTTACAGGAGGGGGGGGAGGGGGAGGATGGTAGACACGACTATCGAGCACGGCGGGAGAGTAGCTCTCTATGTTTCCAATCCCCAGAGCTTTTTCCAGAGCAACCGAGCTAGGAAAAGGGTACATCATTCAAGCCCGGGAAAATAGAGCAATCTTGTGACACATGGGAAATCCATGCATTACTAGCCGGCATATACGTTGCGCGCGCGCGCGCGCTCGCGGATACGGTCTGCAGTTGCTCACGAATGCATTGCATTTTCGCCGGCCGACTGACTTTACCAGCCCACCCCGAAAGAGCCCCCCACCCCCTCCCCCCGCGATCAGCAAATGGACGCGACCAGCCATTCACGGGACTTTCGTTTGATGGCTTTAATGACAACAGTCAAGTGTTAAAAAGCCTCATCGCCCGCCGCTTTAACAATTACCGATGCGCGACCGGTTCGCCCGGCACGTTGACACGCTTTCCGCGACGCGAAAAATGGATTCGTAGACGAGCATTTTCATTAGCGGATAGCCCCGTCGATATCTCGATGACGTGCCGTCAATGCTCCCTTTGTTCCAGTCAGGACTCTTCGCAGCACGGAATATAGCGAACCGTCGCTAAAATTTACTTTAGGGGACCAAAATTTATCGACTTTTTAACGCATATTTCTGTAGGTATTAACGAGAGAATACCATCCATTCAAGTTTTAAAGTGAGGAATTAATTAGTTCGAAAGTTATACGTATCTAACACCCGTTTTTGCTATAGGTAGTGCAGAACAGTGGTTTTGTTAAATTCTACTTTAGGGGGCCAAACTTTATCGACTTTTTAAAGCATATTTCTGTAGATATTAAGGAGAGGACATCGTCTATTCAAGTTTTAACGTGAGGAATTAATTAGTTCGAAAGTTATACGTTCTTAACACTCGTTTTTGCTATAGGTAGTGCAGAACAGTGGTTTCTTAAATTCTACTTTAGGGGACCAAACTTTATCGACTTTTTGAAACATATATCTGTAGGTTTTGACGAGCTGACACAGACGACACGAGTTCTAATACGGGGAACTCATTGGCTCGGACATTACACGCGTTCAAAGTTGCAGCAGAGAGTCCAGCAATACCTTCGCGTTCGCGATTGGTCGCGTCGGAGACTTCGCAATCGTCGTTCTAAATTATTTCCACGAAACCAGCGGAGGAAGCTCGGACATAATTTATCCATTGAAGTGTCGCGAAAAACTTGGCCGGTGCGGTCGTTTTCCATTTTAATCTCGGTTATCCGGACGCGAAGAAAAATCGACGAAATAAACGATTTGTCCGGCCGCCGGATTTATTACCGCTGCCTTTACACTCCACACATTTTGATTAAATCGCACGTGCTCGTTGGGGATTGGTCTCGACCCCCCATGCCCCCACCCCCCGGTTTATTTAAATAAATCGCGGTTTCCATTTGCAAAAGTATCACGGCCGTTATTTCGTTTAATGTTTTTCCTTTGAGCCCCACGTGAAATAAATTACTTTTTTCGTGCCGCGATGTTTGCATTAAATGTTATAATCCATAAAACGGTCGGATGAAGAGAGAGAGAGAGAGATAGCGTACTACGTCGTCCATGTATTACGAAATTTGATCGAAATCATGGCGATCAGATACTGGCTCGTGTCGTACACGGTTTCGCGGATGGCTTTCAATTTGTTTCTCATTATTTACGACGTCGACGCGAATTCGTTGTCCGAAACGCTGCTACCAAAAGCGTCGCAGCACTGGATTAAAAAATGCTGCACGCTGCACGCTTAAATTATTAAACAAACCCTCTGATCAATCTCTGTTATAATTAGACCGTGGATCTCGTTGCAAAAATTCATATATTTTATTTTTATTTCAATTTAAAGTCGAGTTTTACTATTTTAATTTTTCTGAAATTGTTAACAGAGTAAATTAAATATTTAAGCAACTATCGTGTCTCGTGAGTAGTAGAGAGTATTTTTATTCTCTTTAATTTATAGTTAAGTATTTATTAAATATAGTTTGGTATTGTTAATATTAACTAATTAATTATATTTCAGCGCGAGCTTTAATTTCTGGCATTTCTGGCATTTCTGGCACAGTTCGCGGAGGAACCAGCGCGAACAGCATCGACCGCGAACGAGGGGGCGGTAATTAAAATAAAAAATCAATAACAGGAACCGCTCGTCGGTTATCCGGTAATTACGAAATATTTATTAGCTTTCGCCGGTCGAAATCGCGCGAGCCGTGGCTCGTCCTTTTCCGCGGCCGCATTAATTTGAATGATTATCAACGATACACCTCCGCGCGCGTTATTCGATAATGAGTAATTAGCAGGCGGGTTACAAGCGCGCGCAGCCCGAGCCGTCGTCTCGTCCGCGGCAACGGGACACGTTAATTTACAACGTTAACGCGCTAAATACGATTTACAACGAGATGTTAATTCCGCTCGCATAACCGCGGCCGGTTATGTCAAAAATTTATACGACGGTTTCCGCGATATACTCGCCGGGGAGATTTAACTCTTGGACGCCGATTAAATATTCTCAGATTACGCTGCTTAATGAGCCGGCGCCGTTTCGATTGTTTGCCATGAATTTTTACACCGAAACCCCCGCTCCACAGACCGTGCCGCTTATGGTAAGCCGATTATGCGACTGGTCGTTCTCGTTTCACAAACGCCGCCGTTGATGCGATGTCATTATTTTTTCATGAGGATTGATATATTGTTATTATATAGAAAATAGCATAATAGTATTGTTTTATCCAGTTAATAAATTTTTATAAAGCAGTGTTGTTTTTCTATTTAGGTTATATAATTATATAGGGTGGTTCCTGAAAGTCCAAATTGTTCCACGGGAAAATGATTGATAACTCGCCCAAAGTCCAAAAATGAGCCCCAGATGGTCTAATCCCCCCGAAAAGTTGATTCAAAAAATCATAAAAAAATCCGAGACCGTTTCACGGTAATGTAGCTTTCGGGGTCGCAAAGTAGACACTTTCAGCTTCAATTTAAGCTACCTAAAGTCCAAATTGCTCCACGGGAAAGTGATTGAAAACTCGCCCAAAATCACGGAATGAGAGATTTATTTAAATAAACGAACAAAATCATAAAAGAAAAATATCCTCGCGTAGCTTGAAACCTCCCCTACAAATCCCAAAAGAGTTCATCATTTTATCGTGGCCAGTTTCGCGGGGAAAAAATTGGCAAAGACACCGCGCATTACACGAGATTCCTTGAACCGATTTTTCGGCATCCGCGCTGATTGCCGCGGCCATAATACTCCTCGTCGTGGATTCTCCGGGCAGAGAGAGAGAGGGGGGAGGGGGGATCGTAAGCCCGGCTTGCGGAAGGTTCTCTCTACGGTGGATTTCGTTTACGGAAGCAAATATTAGTAGAAATTGAATATCCCCGTTGGTAGTTCCAAGGTGCGCGAAGCGTTTAACGCCGAGGGGAGGATCGCTAAAAATCAGCGGCAGAAGCGCCGAATGCTCGCGGAACCGCCCAACCCCTTCGCGCTCCCCGGTTTAATTGTTACGGTTTAACGAACCGTGGGGCTGCTTTAGCAACAAGAATACTCGACGTCGTTGCCAGCTACGGCAACAACGGGGGGGAACACCGAACTTCGCGGAATAAGTGGAAGGAAACGCCGACGCCGACGGCTGCTTATAAACCATTGTAAGAAAACAGTGGTATCGCGATAACTGGCTTCGCAACGATCTCCGCGGGAAATAGGCAGCTTCGTTGACCAACTTTCGAACACCTCAGAAAGCGCCGCCGACGCCGCCGCCTCGACGTTATTGAACCGCCGATATTGTCCCGGCCCAGACAACCACGCGCCGGCTAGCACAAAGACCGCCATGAATTTATTCGGGCGAGACACCCCGCTCTGAACGCAGATCGCTATCGCAGAATTTGTTATCGCAACGCGAGAGAACCGTATTAAAACCCTTCAGGTTGGATTTAATTTTTTTAATGACGATATTATATTTTTTGCCAATTTTTTATGGATTTAAGGAGGTCGTTCCCTAGGCTGTTTTATTTATCGCTATCACAGAATTTTTTATCGTAATGCGAGTACCGTGTTAGGCCTCATTAATATTAGGACTAGGATTAATAATTTTTTACTGACGATATTATATTTTTTGGGAATATTTTATGGATTTAGGGAGGTACTTCTGTAGAAAAATACCTTGGAGAAATATTTATTATTATAGTCGTGGGAGGGATGAATATGTCCATAAATCAAAAGGGTGAGTTTTGAAGAATATTGAACTATCTGCAAAATATATTTCTGTAATTATTCCGCCAGTATAGAGAAATATTTCGTGGAGGGTGCATAGGGGTGGGGGTTAATTACGATATATTTTTGAAATCGCCGTGCTCGGGATCCTCGCACTCCGTCGGCGATGTTGAAACAAAAAAGCGAGGCCTCCGCGAGCCGAACGCCGGCAAAGCGAAAGTTCGTGCCGCTCCTCCGGCTGCCAAAAAATTTCGCGAGCCCCGTACTCCTGTTTCTCCATTTGCCGGCTACGCGTTCCAGATTCTTACTTTTCCAAATGACCTCGCCATAAATCTAATTAAACAAACTACCGATGCGTTCCAAATAAATTCTGCCCTACCCCCCCATCCACGAGACTCTACCCAACATCGACAAATTTTCCCGCTGCTCCCACTAACCCCTTTTTTCCTAACCCCTCCCCCACACTGTTTCTCTCTTTTTCTCGGAAATCCGGTTCGCGCGGACCGAAATTCGTTCGGTTGTCCGAAAAGTTCGCGCCGATTTCTCACTGGTCCGGGGCCGGTTCGAATACGTCTAAACAAACGAAAGTCAATGAACACATATCACGGGCTACTGGTGTTCGCGTGCGCGCGCGGTTGTTTGCCGATCGAACGTGTATGTGTGTGTGTGCGCGCGCGCGATGCGAGAGGTTCGTTTTTCACCGGCGCGCTTTCGGACATTCGTTGTAATTAGTCGCGTTTTATGGCCGTTTCGAAAATAGTGCGGCAATAAATGAAATGCCGACAGCCGGCGTTATTTCTCGTACGGAAATAGCCATTAACGCGCCCCGTGGATCCTTGCAGTATGATAGAAATGGATCGGCGCGCGGAGCGAAACAATGCGAACGTTCCATGGTGAAATGATTTTGTTGCGAAACGCGTTTTCCGATTCTACGACGAGATAAACCTGTCGCTGGAGGTAGTGAGATATGTTGCGGGTGGAATTTTTGGAATGGAGGAGGGATTTGGGCCTAACGTAGACCTAACTTGGACCTAACATAGACCTAACATAGACCTAACTTGGACCTAACATAGACTTAACTTGGACCTAACATGGACCTAACTTGGACCTAACTTGGACCTAACATGGACCTAACGTAGACCTAACTTTGACCTAACATAGACCTAACATTGACCTAACGTAGACCTAACTTTAACCTAACGTAGACCTAACATTGACCTAACGTAGACCTCACTTGGACCTAACGTAGACCTAACTTGGACCTAACGTAGACCTAACTAGGAACTAACATAGACCTAACTTGGACCTACATAGACCTAACATAGACCTAACATAAACCTAACTTGGACCTACATAGACCTAACGTAGACCTATTTCAGATTTGAGAACAACAATATATATTAGTATTATAAATACTCCGTGCATTTCTATACAAAATAAAACTATTCCAATTCGATTTCAGTGGACAGAAATTAAATAAAAATAAGTCGTTTATTTTATTAATAAAAAAATAGAGTGACAATACTATTAAACCATCTTTAAGCCTTCCTATTATCATATATGATATACTCAAGTCCACCACAAGCACACAGAGCAGTTTAATTAAAAAAATATCTAGTCTGCGTTAGGTCTAAGTTAGGTCTGGGTTAGGTCTTTAGTTTTCCTTAAATATCTCGTGAACCAAGGCAGATAAAAATATTCTGCACAGGAGAAAGTTATTCAAAATACCAATCCCTACTATATCGTCGAGTTTCATAAAAATCGAAGACACAAAAATTAGTTAAACAATTACCAGAGTATCACAAAAATTTTTTAAAAGCAACCCATCAAGGTTTCTATATAATTTCTTTAATATTTCGAAGAATTGCAACCTAATTTCGTTAGATCTTTGAAAATGTTGTTTTCGTGGCGGACGAGCCCCGATGACCCCGACTTTTTGGAACACGATCCGCAGAGAAGCGGCAGCGAGTAGTTTACGGTTACCGGAGAACGAAATTCAGTCGTCAGCCGCAAAACAGGCTCGAATCGTCGAGTTTCATTTATCAGCGAACGCGATCTCCGGGGCGTAGAGCGTAGAATTATGAGTGACTGTGTGCCAGGGGGCGCACTCGATGTCGGGCCAAAAGGTGTAAACTCGACCCCAAACATTATCGTTAAACCCACGCGACCGGCCGGCCGGGTACGGCTGGATGCAAAATTGGTCGCAATTCGAGCTGATGACGCTTGTTGCGGCATTATTTCGCCTACACGTCGACAAGGTTATGTGTACTTTCCATTGATTGCTAGCCGTACGGACTTAATGGAAAATTGTTTTTTATTTTCACCGTCTTTGTACTCTAAAAATAATACAGAGACATTTTATCATTTTATTCTTAATGCTTTTACTAATGTTATATATTTTACAAAATTCTTAGTTCAGTTGCCTTATTAAAAATATTTAGTTAATCGTAATTACTGAAGGCTGTGACGTTTGCAACATTTAGTAAATAGGGAAAATGTACAGTTAAAATTAAAAACGATAAATAAAAATTCTCTGGCGAAATGTACAGTAAAAATTGAAGACGTCCAATAAAAATTAAATAAAATTGAAATGTCCAATAAAAATTAATAAAATGTGTAACAAAATTGTTCGGTGTAAATGTTCAGCAGTGTGACCGAGCTAAACATTCGCGAGGGGATAGTTCGCGATCAGCCGAGCAGTTTCCATAGCACGGACGACTATGATCGATCGAGTAGTCGATAATAAGCTCGACCGAGTCTGAAAAGCTGATTCCTAGGGACGTCGTCGGATGCGTGGCGCTGGGACGAGACACGCGATAGTTATTTAACGTGAAATCCATTTTGCGTAACTCGATTCCAACGTCATCATCGGGGCCGAGCAAAACCGATTTGCTCGCTCCATGGGCG
>NW_027581221.1:0-10290 GCF_028453695.1 Augochlora pura
GCACACACATAGGCGAATAAAATATATAACTTTAATGCAGCGCACAGAATCGTTGTTATAAAAAGATATTTGGAAATAAAATATGCTTATTATGTTTAGTAATTTAAAAACTTTTTTAAAAACTAATTTAAAAAATTTATTATGTTTAGTATTAAAGACAAAAAACTTGCAATCTTTAACATTCCATTTTTCGCAAGTACATTTCCAACATTCTTCAGTATTCCAATCGCCGCTCACATAACGACAGTTCATCTCACAACATAATACTGAAACATACTCAGTAAACTCGTGTATCCAAGTGACATGTTTTTTAGAATATAATATTTATTTCAAGTTTAAAAGTGTGTCACATTCTTCACCTCTACCAGCTCTACTACCTTAAGTGGTCATAGAGCATCGCGACTAACGTTGCTTTGTAGAATCGAGGCCTTAAAACCCTCGTAGACCGGTCAGTGGTCTCAGTGTTAGTTCGCGAGAAACAAATGTCTTCAAACTTTTGTGTTTTACTCGGTCATTTTCATAAATGCACAAAATCCGCCGTATAATGATTACTTACATGAATGAGACGCGTTAAAGTATGACGAAGTGTCAATCATTTTAACTACTTTTAAGTAGGGTACGATAGCCTTTAATCACGTTAATCTCTCCACTGTAAAAAAGTTAAAAAGTATGAGTTTTTTTGTCATTACAAATAACAGCAGAATTTGAAAAAAAATGTTTATTCATTGTGCGATACACGAGACTTTCCTAACATCGTCCAAAATTTCAAATCATTTCGTTCATCTTCAAAAAAATTATTCTGTTTGAAAAGATGTACGATTATTTTTACAAGTCACTGTAGCCAGCTAACAAAATCGTAGTGCAAGAGAAACATAAAGATTCCCAAAAATGTCATAAAGATCGACGATGTTGCACATTTAACACTAGAACTACGAAGGGGGGTCAAAATGACTTGTTTGACATTTTTTAAAATTATAACTCATTTCAGTTGCATTTTGTTTCAGAAAATTTTGCACGACTTTTTCTAAGATATACAAATAATTAATTCTGTAAAACTGTTATGTTTTTTTTATCATTTTTGTATGCAGTATACCTACATATACGAGATGTGTCATTTTGACCCTCCCCCCACGGAACATAGGTTTTCGGTACTGTTCTGTTGTATCGTGGAAATTATTGTGACACGTTACTTGTGACACGACCTTTAGTCGTAAAAGAAAATATTTCAAACTCAGATATGTCAACAACCAAAAAATGTTTTTCCTACGACTTACGCTGTTTGACTTGGTCATTACTTGCAGTATTTATTGCAGGCAAGTTTCCTCAGATTACTTTCAGTCGATCATTTTATGCATAAATATTTTATAAATTTTTGCTCTTCTATTACTATTATTATTCAGGTTATATTCAATTTTTGTCCATAAAAATAAAAAATATATAAAAACTAAAAATTGCTGTCTTTTCTTAAATGGCTTGGTAATTTAAGAAACAAGTCATTTTGACCCCTGCGGTAGAAGTAGGTATACCTCAAACGTCGACAGTTCTAGTGTTAAATCGATTCGATCGTTAAACACATTTCCTGGGTGTCCGCAAGTGACAACGAAATCCGTAGAATCGGCGTGAGTCGGCAAAGGTTACTTGACCGGAGCATGCCAGCTCCTTCGGATGCCGATATTAAAATGTATCGATCGCAGATTTCCGCGTGCAAACATCGCCAATACGGATAGACACTCTCGTCTGAGGTTAGCTGCGTAACCGGTGCGGTACCTGTTCCCATCGTGTCAACGACTAAAACAATAAAGTAATCGCAAAAATCGGTTCGATCTCCTAATCCGTGAAAAGCTGTGGTTCTCCTAAAAGTATAGCGGCAAACAAGTAACCCTTTGCTTTCGTTCCCGAATTTCTTCGCATAAACATCCACGCGTACGTACCCGATCCGGACCCCCGTGTTTCTGTTTGCTGTTGCCGTCGACGAGCTGCTGATTTTTCGAGAGCACACACTCAACTACCGCGCATAATTTCGAGCGGGATGAGTAGTATCGTCGAGCCGACGAGTTTTTCCGTTCACGTCTCGCCGTGAACTGATTTATACTCGTTCCGCGACACCATTGTTCTGCACTAATTATGCAAGTGGCCCGTGATACGACAGCGTCGCGTTCAATCGGGCGGGAACACGATTCCACGATTGACGGAACTGTCTCTGTCAACTTCACCTTGTCGTGTATCAGTCGATTCGCACAACGGGAATGTTGTGTTATTGTCGTGCGTGTTGCTTCACGTCGCTTCTATCCGCTGCCAACCGGAAACCTAGCCTTCTCGCGCCGCGACGTTTCACTTGTCTGTCGTGGTTCGCTCGAGATTTCGTTATCCAAAGGAACAACGTTCTCCAGAGGACGATCGCGTTCGCGCACCACCGAGATGCACCCTCCGAATGCGCGCCGACGGACACGATGCAGCCGTGTTTTCGGCACGGCGATCGCGCGCGTACTGAAAATCCCAGTAACCATCCCCATCGACCCTCTCCCCCTCGGCGTCCCTGTTCTAATACAGACGACACTGTGCACGCGTACACTCTACAGGTACGAGTGTGGACTCTTCGTTGCACGCGTGTATGTGTATGTCGGGGTGTAAGTTACGTGTAGAGAATGCAGCCAGTGAACAGTTGCATCCACGGATGCCCGGACGACTATGAAATCACAGTTCTTATCGGACACATAACCAATCTTTGCAACGAAGCGATAGGGATCGGCCATTCGTTGGTCCATGAATTGTGCCGAGAAAGTGAACGGTAACGATGTACGATCCTCGTATTTGATCGGGAGTTTTTCCAACTCTGAATTAATCAGTCGTTCGGTGTGACACTACGGAAATTATTTATGATTCCGAACGATAATTTTGTTTTCGAACGGTGATCGCAAGAAAATTTCCTTGCTCGTGCCGTTCAAAGCAATTTATTTTTGATCGAATAACGTTGTTGTCGGAAAAATGTTCAGCAAATTTTAGTTATTTAGTTATTAGTAATTGAGCGGTGACTCTGAGGCGCTGCTAGAAATTCCTATGTCACGTTGTAAAATATTTCTGACGGTATCAAATTTTTTTATATTTAACCGGTTATATGCTGCGATTTCTTTGAAAAGTATACGAGTTACTGTAATTATACTGTACATGTTTGATTTCTTTCATATTTTGTTTAACTACAATACTTTTGTAAAATAATGAAATTTAATAAAGAGTCTGAAAGTATAGATCAGAAAGTATAGTTGTTCTTGACGAGTATACTCGTCACGAAAAAATGGCGACGTATTGCCTTATGACAAATAGACTCGTCAAAAACAGAGCTAATTGATTAAAAGCGTATAAGCCGTAATAAATCATATAAAATGAAAATGCTGTAAGTAAAAAATATCTTGTAGTTTGATTTAAAGTAGCTTGCGGTGTAAAGGGTTAACTTGTGTACGCAAATTAAATGTGTCTGACACAAAATGGTGCTGCCAATCAGTATTCGTTTATTATTAAATCACTGCTTCAACTGAAACTTTTTATACTCTCAAATGCATAATAAATATTAGTTTCTATATTATTATTATATTACAGATCAGAATGATTTTTATGAACCTTCATTATGTTTCGATGTTATTGGGATGGGGTGACGAACGCAGACATCGTCCGGACAGATATATTTTCTTTTTTCCATTTTATTAAAAAAATAGACTTGAGATGTATCTATATATACATGTATTATATCATGTTGTTCGTTTGCCATTTGTTACAATGTCTAAAGTGCAGTGTGAATAAATAAAATTATTTATATTGAAACTACGTTATATACATTAACCCTTAAATGCTGGGGCCATATAACGAAAGCAAATTACTTATAAAAACTTACTTATTAACCCAAATAACATATTGCAATATACATATACATACACATGTAGATATTTAAATAATACTTAATAATAAGTACATACTATGTTACGTTAATATTATAAAATTATTAACGTCATTGAGATTATCACATTATTCTCATATTAATGTATAAAATATGTAAGTCTGTATTTCGTTTGGTCCTCGTTGTCAAGGGGTTATATCATATAGTAGAACCTGTGATTAAAATATTAAATTGTAACAATTGAATGAACGGAATTTCTTCTCCGGACTTATATTCCTCAAATATGTAACACTGGGTCAATTTGGCCAAAATATACGTAGTCGCAGCACTCTACTTTCGTGTAGGAGTTAATTAAACTGCTGTGCAAAGAAAGTGTTGCCAGCAGTTTTCTTCGAATATAGTTCTCAGTCTATATGCAGTAAAAAGGAGTTCTAAATTAATGTTGTTCAATTTGACGCGAGTTCTTACGATAGCAGGAAGAAATATTGGGAATTCTTTTATTTTCCCGAAGCAGATGCCTTCCGAAAATATTGATGAATACTAAAAATCCTAATTAAGAGTACAATTTACTTTATCCTTCCGATGTGTGTCCAGCAGTTTTTTTTGGAACATAATTCTCGGAGTATGCGCAATAAAAAAAGTTTTAAGTCAACATTATTCAATTTAATACTAGTTATCGCAACGGATAGAAGAAATATAATAAAAAATATGTGTATCTTTCGAAATTTTCATTTATATAAATTAATAATCATTAACACATATTCGTCTGGTAATTTGTTTGCCCCGCCATTCACAAAATGTCGGCATTTTTGACACTATTGAAATG
This sequence comes from Augochlora pura, assembly GCF_028453695.1. Classification (NCBI taxonomy): domain Eukaryota; kingdom Metazoa; phylum Arthropoda; class Insecta; order Hymenoptera; family Halictidae; genus Augochlora; species Augochlora pura. Next base: position 4,716 of record NW_027581221.1, read on the forward strand.
ATATGGTTTATATAAAAACAAAGTAATTTGTTAAAAATCATATACTTCTCAGTGGTGGTTATAATTATACCATCTTTGATTAAAATTATCTCTATTTGATAAGAATTGGAATTTAATTCATTTAGAATTAAAAGAACAAAAATCAATTATTTTCTGTAATATGCAAATGACGAATTTTTGTCATTTGGTTATCGGCAATTGTTCGCGAAATGACGAATTTTCATCATGCGGACCAATATGTGTTAATAATAATAATGTATATATTAGTGCATTCTATTAATTTATTACGTATTCCAGTTAATATGTAACTATTGCAATGTATATATTATGTTTAATAAATCAATTGTATTAAATTTTCACGTATGGTAGGCTTTAATCAAAACGATTAACCCAAATATATTCACCTTTTAACTTTTTGCATTCGGAGTAACACTTTAAAGAAAATGTAAAATGATGGAACATTGAAATTAATTAGACAGTTTAAATGATCTTGATAGAAGATATTTTTATTATGTTCCCCAGTAAGATTTAAACTTTCAACAATGGTCGAAAATCCTCATACCCACTTCCTTGAGTATAAATAAAAAGATTAATAATAGTCGTTAAAGTTTGTATATTATATAATTTATAACATTCTTAAGAATCAAGAATAACATACATGAATAATGAATACTGGAAGCACATATATAGCAGCAATTATTATTAAAGTTATATTATTGTAGGGATTTTCGACAACAAAGGAACAACCACAGTTACTTTAACAAGATATTTAATAATAGAAAAGGGGAAAAACAAGATAATAAAATAAAATACAGTCTTTACACACAAGTTTCTCATAATTTTCTCTCACGATTTGTCTTTGCTCTCCTAACGCCCTCACGCAACTGGGAAAACTTTTCAACCCTTACGACACTCTTGCTTTCTTAAAACTCACTCATACACGACCACATTCAATCAACGATTCGTACGCACGTGCATTCTCATTTCAAAGAACAGTCTCACGGTCCAAACACTCTTTATTCACACCTCACTCGATCCGACTATCGCATTATCCAAACGCTCTTATCTCATACAAGGGTTGCCTTTTATGTTTCTGGATTTGGCAACCCTAGTGTTGCAATCTGACAACTGACAGCTCTATCGTAAAGTTGGACATTTTTGAGGTTATACGTACTCAGAACGTTTTGACATACGAGCGCTATTTGTGTTGTTTACAGTAACTTAAAAGATTCATCTCGGCCCAAAAATGGAATTAAATCGTGAACATTTTCGTGCGATTATTTATTACAACTTTCGACGTGGATTAACTCAGCAACAGTGCATGGATGAACTTAATTCAATTTTTGGCGATGAAGTTCCATCAAGGACCAGTGTTTATCGATGGTATGGTGAATTCAATCTTGGTCTTGATCTTCATGGGGAATATTTTGAAAAACAATAAAGTGATTTTCGATGATTAATATTTGTTTTTGTTCTCTAATCCCAAAATATTAAAGGCAACCCTCGTACCTCATATTATAAACTGCGTTCAATGTATTTCTATATTTTCGTGAAAATTTTGTAAAATAATGTGTAGAACATATTCTACTGTGCATAGTTTGTGACATGAAGCTATACATTTTTAAAAAGAAGATCCACGTTTAAGTGTTGAACCCAGTTAGAGACACGGTCGCTTTGTCCACTAACATTGTGGGTTTATGATATGTCAATCGGCATTGTGAACGAGAGGATAAGTTTGGGATAGTGCACGTGATTCACGAAAATAAGAAGTCCTCTATCGGTGAGCCAAGTTCTAAATCCTTTTTACTCTACGTTTTGAAGGTGACTGTTCCGTAAAGTTTTGACGCACCTCTGTCATAAATGCACCGCATCCGGAAACTTTCAGGGGAAACTTTATTTTTAATAAAACCGTGACGAAACGGACATTAATCGTGTATCACACCGTGCACTCCCACTTTAATATCCACTTAAACGCGCTACATAATACCTCGACGAGCAGGAAAACATCTTTCTTCGATCATCGTTAAGTTATTGGAAGCTATGCTTAAAAAATAATAAAAGCATTATAAATTTTGTAGTAAATTAACCCATCATGCCCCAGGCCATTAAATAATGCATTTTTTACGTACATAATTTATTACAAAAGCGTACGGAAAATTCAATAAACCAAACAATTTTTGCGTTGATCTTTTGCAAAACAAAATAACTAAACGTGTAACGGGAATGTCAGGGAAAGTGGTTGATGGAATGGATATTCGACACAGGATATATGGATTACTGAGGACGAAAGGAGATATATTCTAATTAGCAGGTTACAGGATGTTACAGGTTTGATACTTTGATCAATTTCCTTGCTAACTTCTACGGCGAGCAACGAAAACAACTTAGATCAAATGGAAATTTTACTACTATCAGGCGGCCGGCCTTCATGGCCGTCCTCTCCCAATAGATCTAAGCTACGCTGCAAGGCTATCGTATCCCTATGTCCGGAAGGCGGCCGGCCTTCCTAGCCGTCCTCTCCAACCGTTATGGTCACCGAGGAACCTTTACAGATCTCTACAGCGGGCGGCCGGTCTTCATGGTCGTCCTCTTCCTGCTTCCTGACTACCCTGCAAGGCTATCGTATCCCTATGTCCGGATGGCGGCCGGCCTTCCCGGCCGTCCTCTTCAACCGTCATGGTCACCGAAAAATCTATGCAGTTCCCTACAGCGGGCGGCCAGCCTTCTTACAGGTGTAGCATCGAATCTGAGAAAGATCCCTCTATATATACTAACTCGCTGCTAGCGATGAACCGTTAATAACAATTTGGTAACTAAGGAGTCTGGCGGGTCTCGATGCTTCTAGAAAGTTCGATCGTGTCCAACGGAATTATTGATCGGTCCAGAAATAGTCTCAATGATGATAGACTTTTGTCTTCTTCTCCTTTCGCCTCGTTACAAACGTAAATAAAGTGACTCATATTTTATTATGTATTTATTTTTCTCTAGATGCCACGATCACATAAGAAAAATTCGCTTTAAACCTTTTCCGTCACTTCATATAGTGACTTGTATTTTATTTCATCTATATATAAAGGATTGTACGTAAAAAAAGAATTCAATGATTCATAAAAAAATTGGTTTGACAGAGTGCTGTAAATACTTCAGTATCTGTATACATAAAATACTCTGGAATTCAGCTAAAAGAACAAAAACCATCAAAACATATCGTGTACATATTGATTAAATCTGTGAAGTCTGCTTTTATTTTTTTATAACCGCAATTTGGACAACAAAATTGATTAATATAAATACACTGTAAAAAAATTGCTAGCGAAACTTTTCACTAACGCAACATCGGAGTTAGGTCAGGGTTAATGTACTACTTTCCAGCAAGAAGTTATTATGAAAAAAACTGAGGTTTGATTCGCCTTCCAGGGATACTTGAATCCTCGTTGCCGTGGAGCACACTAGAAAATTTAATTTTCATGAAATTTCATATGTCTCGAAACCATCGAAAGACGAACCAAAGTTTTCTGAATGCTTTCGGCTGCTTGCATAACTTCCAAACGACTTGCATTTCATGAAATGTAAGCCGAACTTCTGAGAGGCTTTGAGGGAATCAGGAAACATTTCACGGATCCCTTTCTCTTTGATTCTAAAATGGCTGCAGTTTGAATCAAACTTCTTCGTTCAATTATAGTCTGACAAGAAAATTGTTGCTTGGCTGTTTCAACGATACGTTTTACCGCTAAGTAAGTGCGATAAAACGACACACCGAACAATGTTATAAACTATTATGGAGGAGAAACTTCGTTCCTTAGCTGCGTCGTATTTTCAATAACGAAAGAATTTGTTTAAACTTCGGACAGAAGTTAAAAAATCGTGCAGAATTTTTAAGAAATAAAACTTTCGCTTTTCCGTTAGTTTCCTGACGCGAACAGCGTCTTGAAAAATACTAACATAGAAAAATGAGAAGTGATGGTCTCATTTTTTAAGATCAGCCCAGCTGTATGCTTCTTCGATTCTTTTCCGTAAAGTTACGATAGGTTGTACGTCGACAGTTTTTAACTCGAGATTTATTAATCGTCGAACTTCAATCGTCAATTTAATTTCATGCGATTATAATGCACGTTTCTTTTTTTTTAGATTGAACACGTGCCGCTATTTCATGGCAACAATTAGTAACCAAAATGACGCGTGAACGGATGTGGATGTACGTAATATTAATCAAATCACGCTTTATTGCACAATTCTCCTACAGACGGTAATCTGTATTTCAATACTTTCTGGTAAATGGAAAACCAAGAAGATCAATTTAAATGCCACGGGGTCGCACATTCATAATGAAAGTCGGAGAACAAACCGATTCAGCTTACATGGTAATGTCAGAATCCGGTTCGAAATAGATACAAATGTGTAGGAGGAAAATGAATTAATACTTCTCAGGATAGTTTAACATGAAAATCTTATTTATTGGTGTGCCATCGAATAGTCTGGAATCTGAATTGCTTTCTAAAGAATTTACTTTGCCATTTAAACTGATTTCCTGTTTTCATTATGACATACTTTGTCTAATGTATTTCTTCCAATATGTTTAGGATTGCTTTCATAACATCAACGTTTATGAAGTACAATACAGAATAAATGGGTTGTGAGTTAAATTATTTTGTTCGCTTTCCAGTTAAATAATAATTTGTATAAACATCTAAGTATAAATGGAATTTAAGTGTGTCTAAGTGAGATACAATATAATATCCAAGGATAAAAGAGACATAGAAGAGGGTGCAAGGGAATTTTAGTGTATATTATTGAGATACAACTTAATAGCAGAGGATAAAAGAGAGATAGATGGGTATACAAGTCAATTTAAGTGTATATAATAGAGACACAGCATTATATCCGAGGATATAAGAGAGATAGAACAGGATACAAGGGAATTTAAGGGTATCTAACTGAGATACAACATAATTTGCAAAGATATAAGAGAGACAGAAGAGGATACAAGGGAATTTAGGTGTATATAAATGAGATACAATATAATATCCAAGGATATAAGGGAAATAGAAGAGGATACAAGCGACATTATGCGGAGATAAGTGAGATACAACATAATATCCAAGGATAACAAAGAGATAGAAGGGGATACAAGGGAATTTACGTGTATATAAGTGAAATACTACATAATAACAAACCATAAATGAGAGATGGAAGAGGATACAAGCGAAATTAGGTGGATATAATGTGTTACAACGTAATATCCAACGATAAAAGAGAGATAGAAGGGGATGCAAAGGAATTTAAGTGTATATAAGTGAGATACAACATGATGTCCAAGGATATAAGAGATATTGAAGAGGATACAAGATAATTTAAGTGTTTATAAGTGAGACACAACATGATATACAAGGACATCAGAGACATTGAAGAGGATAGAAGGGAATTTAAGTGTATATAAGTGAGATACATCAACAAATCCAAGGATAACAAAGAGATAGAAGAGGATACCAGGGAATTGAAGTGTATCTAAGTGAGATACAACGTAATATCCAAGGATAAAAGAGACATAGAAGAGGGTGCAGGGGAATTTTAGTGT
>NW_027581222.1:0-4615 GCF_028453695.1 Augochlora pura
TGACGATCGACACGAAAATATTTAACGATATGAAGTGTTTCGCCGGATCGAAGATGAAAAATTCCGCGATGAATAAGAATTTTCGCGGACGTGGTTCGTCCAATGGCGCCACGATATCGAGAATAATCGGCACGTATGCAAATGTTGCTAGAATTCCGCCAAGCGGTATTGACACTGCTGTAATGTTGCGAATAGCAAATTATATATTAATATATAGTTAATAAACGTGAAATTAAAATGTCGAGAAAGCAGTTGGTTTAATGCACTTTTTCTCTTACATATGTAAGCGTTTAGCATGAATTTGCTGTTCATGGTGGAGTTCTTCAATATGTTATATTCCTCCATGTTTTCCAATGTTTTCCAATCTTGTTCAATGCGTGCAAATAACAGTTTTACCTGACGAATAGAAATCTTGTATTAGGAAGAGTAATGGTTAGATTAAGAATTGCATCGTATTCGTTGCTGTAAACTTACTTTTCTCATTTCAACCTGTAGCATTAGATATTTGTTGAACGCTGTTGCAGTACCATGAATCAATATTATCTTTTTAGACATATCTTGCAAAGTGTATTTACTCGTACAGAATGCAGCTATCTAAATTCGTCATTTTTTAAAACAATTACTCAGTAGTCAAATAATGAAAATTCGTCGTTTGTGTATTACAGAAAATAAATTAAATTCTAATTTTTACCAAACAGAAATCATTTTAACATAAGATGGTATAGTTATAATTATTACTGAAAAATATATGATTTTTAATAAGATATGTTACTTTTCTATAAATAGCGACAAAAAATGTCGGCATTTTGTGAATATGTGTTAAGAATAAATCGAGTGAATTCTTTTGTAAATTAATGGATTTTTGCATTGGCAAACGCACTAGCTTTTGAACTAGAATTATCAAAGTATATATATATATAGGCTGTGGATTTTATGCAATTTTAATAACAATAAATGTATAAATGAGGAATATTAATGTCTCTGGTTACGCGAAACAAAAAGCAATTATATTATTTTTAATTTATTAAAATTGTTGAGACTCGTGAAACGTGGGCAATCGAAAGATAATGCTGAAAATTGTATTATGCATAATATTTTCGATTGCCTATGCATAATATGCATGATAATAAATATTATGCATAATCGCGGGGACTGGAATGACTATGGAGTTAAAGCTTAATCGAAAATCGAATAGAATATTATTAGAAAATAAAATAAAATATGATATGATTGAAATAGGAATGAAATAAAAATAAAATTAAAAGGAAATTCAAATGAAGTAAAAATGAAATTAAAATGAAATAAAAATGAAATTAAAATGAAATAAAAGTGAAATTAAAATGAAATTAAAGTGAAATGAAAATGAAATTAAAATAAAATAAAAATGAAATAAACATAGAATAAAAATGAAATAAACATAGAATAAAATTGAATAAAATTAGGATAAAAATAGAATAAAAATTGTATAAAATTAGAATAGAAATAGAATAAAATCAGAATAAAATCAGAACAAAAATAGAATAAAAATACCGACTTACGAACACATTTCACCGAATAATAATTAATGCGAAGTCGTTCCCGACACATTAAATCTTACATATCAGTACAAATTAATCTGTCGCAAAGAACAATGAGTTTACCTGAAGAAACGTGCACATGAAGAAGCAACAAAGTACGAACACCCTGAACAGTATCTCCGGCGTCTTAGCATCCGTGTTCCAAAGTCTGAGAAACTTCAGTATACCATGATTCCGCTTATAGTAAGGATAGCTCGTGACGTTCATCCTCGTTCGAAGGTTCGCGCGCGTCTGCGTCGAAACATTCAGTGAAGATCCCTCTCTGCCCTTACATTCTGTCACTTCTATTTCCCTTTGACATCTCCGCGGTTATTTCGAATAAATTGCGAGACGCAATTGTGCATCGGTGAGAAAAAGCAAACACGGTGACGTATATCGAACGGTTCGAACACCTGGAAAAATGTTGCAAGTAGTGCACAGGCTTTGATACAATTTTTTTTTTCAGCAACCATTCCGCGGAATTTTTGTTGGCGTTTCTTAACTCCTTCGCGCGCGTTGTTGTTTCCCCTCGTTTTATGAATGTTTAATGCTCGCTGACGCAATTCGATTGCACGCGGTCGACTTGCAGCTGGTAGTCCTGTCTCGGTGGTTGCAGTATTAACATCTTGTCGTTTTGATTGTGCATTGTCTATTTATAGTGGACAGCGATTCTTGGAGTTGGAAGAGAATTTTAAAATAATTAAAAGGAAGGATTTATTGAGATGAATACATCTAGGCTTTGTGTATTTTTTAATTTGTTTATTTTTTAGATGATGGAGAGAATAGTCTATTAGGTAAAGACTAGAATGATTTTTGGTAATTTTGTTATTAGTTCGAATGACAATAAAATCTCCTTTGTTTTAGCTTTTCATTTGAGTTTAATATTCGAACGTGTTTTACTTTCATTTTAATTTTTAATTTTAATTAGTGGTTTTAGTCTTATTTTTATCAATGTTGTTATTTTAAGGTCTACATGTTCTTTTAATGTCTTTTTCGTAGCCATGTTTTTTATGGAACTCTTTTACCCTATAATATATTTTAATAAATTTTACCCTATAATATAATAGTATAAGGGTAGTAGAGCCAATTACTATAAGGTGAATAAAATTGCTGCGCCTTCCTACTATTTTCTGGTATAATTAACTTCGCGTTTATCGAACAAGCTATATTAGATTTTTGTTTATCCTCTAAGAGAAAAATTTAATATATCTTGTTTGTTAAAGATAAAGTTAATTATTTCAGAAAACAAGCCAAAGGCATAGTAATTGCTGCAAGTATACCATTTATGTATATCAGGGCTTCTTAAACTATGGGTCGCGACCCCAAATGGGGTCGCGTAGCAAAATTCTGGGGACGCGAGAGATTTTAATGTCAAATATTTATATATACCATTTTATAACATCACTAGAGTTGGCGGAATACAGTGGACTTGCAGCGTCTAGACACGCGCATTTGTTGAAGGTTTTGAGCTATCTAATTTATTTTTCATTTATATTTGTATGGGGTCGTCAAGAAACTCGCAATCATAAATGGGGTCGTGAATGACAAAAGTTTAAGAAGCCCTGATGTATATTTAAGAGAACAATGTAAAGAATTCCACAATGGGTCATGGGGTTATCAATCTATTTCTAGAGGGTGTAAAAGTGAGCTGTGGGGTTAGTAAGTCCCGCTTGAAGCAATCGATACAACAAAGGTGCAATTTTCGATATTATCCATCTATGATGGTAAAGAAAATAATTTGCCATTAAATTATTTTCTTGAAATCTTTCGATTGGGAAAAATGATTTTTCTTATAAAATTTCTATCAATTTTTTTGTACTTTAAGATAGTTAAAATGGCTTCGAGTGCAAAGGGTTAATAGAATGGAGATACTATGACCCAGGAAAATAATTTCAAATTTACAGTTAAAATGGCTTCGAGTACAAAGGGTTAATAGAACGAAAATTTTATATGTCAGAAATTTTATATCAGATTTACACTTAAAATAGCTTCGAATGCAAAGCGTTAATAGAATAGAAATACCATGAGCCAGAAAAATTATTTTAAATTTAAAATTAAAATGTCTTCGAGTGCAAAGGGTTGATACTCGTACGAACAATGTAGAAACTTAAAAATTCAATCCCAAATTATTGGGTCATCGATCTCGTCTGGGTCAGGTCAACGCAAATCTCTGCCGGAAGTTCTTCTCTCCTTGCTTGGGCGAACTAACTTGAACCCCGGAAAACTAAGTTCACGCTGCAAAACACTTTTGTTCCCTATTCCTTTTTGTTCTTATTAATATTACTAATTTCCTCTAAAGTGAAACTAAATTCTTCTGTTATCAAAGTCTAGGAACTAAATAGTAGAAGAAAATTGTCTGGCTTTATCAAGGAAAATATTAAATAACAAATAGGTGTCAACGCATAGGAGTCGCATCGCAAAGGGTTAAAGGGAGTTTCGACGATTGTACCTGAACAATAACTAAAAGCAACCAGCAGATATTAACGAATGTCGCTTGGACTCGACGCGTAATCTCACTGTCGTACGGCCATAGCCCTAAAATACTCATGAGGCGTACACTAAACTTGTAATATATATCACATGCGCACATCGCGAACACTTTCAGGGTTCCGCGCACACGCATTTTTTACGCGGTTTCCCACCCTAACGGAGATATTATAATACATTCTGGTACAATATAAGACAAATTCCGAGAAGCGTGGAATAATGAGTGACGCGATCCGCAATTACAAGCTCATTTATTCATGTTTTACGGACACAGACGGGAAAGATCGATGTACTTCCACGTCCAATGATATATGCACGTCTATTGTGGTAATTATAGGGGTTTTAACGGAAGCAGACATCTTTCTAAGAACAATGAGTTTTAGGTGTCTCTGTTCGTTGTTTTATATTATAACCATATTTTTTCCTTTTTTTTTTTACCTCGTCTTCGACCGAACAGGTGGAATCGAAAATTGTTCAGTCTTCCTTGGCACGGCGAACGTGATACTCGGCTGGGATTAATAATCCGTGGTTAATTGAACGTGAGCATCGCAATAGTATAGTCTAGTTTAATG
>NW_027581223.1:0-4613 GCF_028453695.1 Augochlora pura
ATCGTACCGCTCACTCACACGCGTACATACTTCACACATCCTACACTCAACCCCCCCTTCGCAAAATGATATCTGCCCTCAGATATCGCACTCATCCATCGCTTCATTGCTCTCGTCATTACTCTGTGCCGAATCACTATCCGCATACCCCCACGGTCTTACAAAATCGACCGCTGTGGAGGTTTGTCGAGGTCCTTCGTGTTCGCCTACTTTTGCTACCACATACCTGTCATTTCGCAATGGTCTGACTATCTCGTAAGGCCCTAGGTATTTCGCCGCGAGCTTTAACCCTGGACCCTGCTGGGTTCGTTTTATTGCAACGAGGTCTCCCTCTCGGTATTTCCTACCCTCGATTCTTTTTTTATTAAAATTTTTCCTATTTTCCTGTTGGATTTTCAGGATATTGTTTCGCGCCTCTTCGCGTACCTCATTTCGGTTTTGCTGGAACGCGTTTGCCCATTCGCATTCCAGCAATTCGACTATTTCTAAGTCATCCCGATATTTCGCCTCTACACCAAATAGTATTTTGAACGGCGTCATTTTTGTACTACGACTCGAAGTGGTATTGAAACACATTTGGCAGCGATTTACATACTTATACCATTCATCGGGTTTTGGTGCTGATAATTTAGTTAGGAGTGGTATCAACGTGCGGTTAACCCTCTCTACCTGACCGTTAGCGCGCGGAATACCGGTGGTCGTCAAAATGTGCTCCACGTTCTGGTCTCTGCAGTATTCTCTGAAGGCTTCTGATGTGAAGGCAGTGCCCCGGTCAGACACAACTCGTCGAGGATTCCCAAAAAGTATCGCTTGTTTCCCCAATCGATCTATTACCTCGCTCGCGTTGCAAGTTTTAGTGCTATAGAGCCAAACGAATTTCGAGAACGCGTCAACTACCACGAATATGTATTTATAAGTTTTCCTCGTGGAAGGAAGCGGTCCTAAGTGATCTACATGAAACGTATCTAATGGTACTTCGCCCTTATTTATCGCGTGTAAAAATCCTTCTGCTCTTCCCTGTTTTTTCTCTGCTAGGATGCAATCGATGCAGCTATGTAGCACTCGGTTTACCCTTTCCCTCATGTTGCGGAACCAATAATCTTTTTTAATTAATGTTTCCGTTTTTTCTGCCGCGAAGTGACCTCTCTCATGTGCGCGTCTAATTATCTGCGTTTGCATCGCTCTTGGCACCACGAGACGCATTTCATTTTCAATTTCTTTGAATAGGATGCCACCCCGAAGCGCGTAGCCTTCTATTCGTCCTGCCTCAACGGATTCCAATATTTGTTCTAGCTCTTTATCCTTCCTTTGCGCCCGTTTCAACCGCTGACTGAGACTATCCTCACCTTCTGTTATGAGCATACATGCCGGGAGCGGATTACGGCTTAACGCATCTACGTGCATGAGGCTCCTACCCGGACGGTGCTCGATCGTGTACTGGAATTCTTCCAGCAACAAAGCCCACCGCGCCACGCGAACACACAGGTCTTTTTTGCTCATCGTCAGCGTGAATGCCCGACAATCGGTTACTATTTTAAAAGGCACGCCCAACAAGTAAACGCGAAATTTTCTTAAAGATTTTATAACCGCTAGTACTTCTAATTCGTAACTACAATATCGTTCCTCCGCTGGCGTCGTTTTCCCGCTCGCAAAATAGATAGGATGGAGCGTTTCGTCATTTTCGTCTTTCTGTAATAGAATCGCGCCATACCCGAATTTGGAAGCGTCTGTGTGTAATTCCGTTTCCGCTCCGACTCGGTATAATTTTAAAATCGGTTTATGGACTAACGCGTTTTTCAATTGGTCGAACGCGTGCTCTTCTTCGTTGCCGAAATAAAATTTCACGTTTGCTTTTAATAAGTTTGTGAGCGGTCGAGCGATCAAGGAATAATGTTGAATAAATTTCCTGAAGTACCCGGTGAGGCCCAAGAAACTTTGGATCTGTTTGCAGTTCTTTGGTTTCGGAAATCGCGTCACTGCCTCTGTTTTATGTCTTGACGGACGTATTGTACCATCCCTGACCACGTAGCCTAAATACTCAACTTCGGTTTCCATAAATGCGCACTTCTCCCAATTGATAAGTAACCCCGCTTCGCTCGCAACCCTCAACACCCATTCTAGCCGTTTCATACCGTCTTCGTGATCCATAGCTGGAACGATTACATCATCTATGTAAACTAAAACTATTTTCCTGGCAATTAATTCTCTAAAGGTGGCGTTAATAAATCTTTGGAATACGGCTGGCGAGTTACAGAGTCCAAACGGGACTCTCAAAAACTCGTACTGCCCGTCGGGTACGATAAACGATGTGTATTTTCGACTATTTTTATTCACCTTCACGTGGAAAAACCCGTTCTTTAAGTCGAGTGTACTATAAATTTTTGCACCTTGCAACATGTCTAGCTGATCCTCTATGAGGGGAAGTGGATACCTGTCCTTGATTACTTTTTTATTCAAAGCTCGGTAATCTACGCATAGCCTAGTTGCGCCATTCTTTTTCCTGACTAACACTACTGGGCTCGCAAATTCTGAATGAGAGGGCTGCACTATTCCGTCACGTAACCATTCTTGAATCTGCGCGTTAACGGTGTCCCTCTCGTTCGGAGATAACCTTCTCGCCCGTTGGTAAACCGGCTCTTCGTCGCTCAATACTAGGGTCATTTCTACTTTTGATTCATGTGCTCTTTGGGGTCGATAGTTCGCGATTAAGCCAGTCAACGCAGACTGGTGGCGTTTTGGAACGTGTGAGACGTCAATTACATTAACTCTATGCTCGATGTTTACACCAAATATTTCCGGTACGTTTTCTATTTTGTGGATCGTGATTTTTCCCTGGCGCACAATTAGCTCTACCGCGTCTAGGAAGTCGGTACCGATAACGAAATCATGTGTTAGCATTGCATTCGGCACTACGCGTATCGTAACCTGATAACTATTGTCGTCCACTACCACTTTCGCCGAGAATTCGCCGATTGCCTTATGCGTATCCGACCCTATTCCCCGGAAACGTACGTTGCTGTCGCACATCGGTGGCGCCCCTATTCTCTTATACGCGTCGCTTCGCATCAAACAAATGTCACTGCCCGTGTCGATCAATGCCGTTAGGTCGCAATTACCAATTTTTACAATTTTAAAGTATTTCTCGCGCGCTGTTTGCCAAATCGCCAAGCTTTCCCTTGCCCTTTGATTGCTTTTTGAGCAATTCCTCGCCATGTGTCCAAATTCGTGGCACTCGAAACATTTTCTACCCTGGTTCTTCAACGGACACTCGAACGACAGGTGATTTCGCTCACCGCAATTGTAACACCTTGTTGTCGATGCCTGGGTCCCGAAATGCACCTTCGGCCCGTAGTCTCGCCGTCCTGCGTCGTCTCTCTTCCAAGAGACGGTGTCCTCTCGTCGGGCCTGGCCGTCGTCGTGCTGCCTTCCGCTGCCACCACGCTGCCGACCGCTACCACCACGCTGCCACCCGCCGTCGCTCCGCCGCAACTCGTCGTTGCCTCGATGCCCTCCGTTGCCACCTCGAAAATCGTCGTTGCCTCGTCGCGGTTCGTATTCGGCACGCCGAAACGACCTACCGCCAAACTGGATCTCTCGGTCCACGGTCACCCCCTTGAACGCGTCCAAGAGCGCTTCCTTCGTCTGGAACCTCTGCAGCCTCGCATTGTTCCGCAACATCGCATCGGGCACGCCATCGAGGAGATACTCCACCATATCTCTATCGTCGACGCCCGCTCGATTCGCCAGGATTACTTTCTGGTGGAAGTATTCTGCGAACGTCTCATCCCTCTTCCACGTCCTCCTGTCAAACTCTCGTCGAACCGCAACTCTGCTTGGCCAATCTGCGAAAATATCACCTAATTCCCGCAACAACTGATCGACCGTCATTGCTACGAATTCTGGTTTCGAGTGAAACCACTCCAATGCACGGCCCTTCAATCTTGATACTATTACCATCTTGGCTTCACCGTCTTCTATGCGATACGTTGCTTGTAGCAACCTGAATTGTCTTTCCCATGTGAAAAAATTCTCACCATTTCCGTCGAAATAATCTAGCAATGCGAATATTGCGTTGTTTAACCTCGTCGGCGGTGCTCCCATGGTGACAGTGCCGTGCGGGGAAAAGCGGTCGTCCATCCCCGGTTGTTGCAATTCCCGCCGCATTAACATGACCTCCCGCTGTAAGAGTTGAGCTTCTCGCTCCGCCAACTCCTTCTCCTTCAACGCCACTTGCAGAGCCCGAGACGTACGGCCGTCCTCTGCCGACGGAATCGGTGCCCTCGGTGGTGCCTCAGATTTCTCGTCCACGCCCGAATTCGCACACTGTCGGACGCTGATGTCGTCCTCGTTGTCCTCCGCTGCATCCTCCATCCATTCTCCCGATGGATCGGCCGTCATTAGTCGATTAATTAACTCTTTTTTTGTTCCCACACAGTTCAGTTCTTTTGCCCGCAGTACGTCTTTTAAGTACATCACAGTGAAGTCGTTCGGATTTTTGATACTACTCATTGTTCGTCTAAAATGTAACTCGCACTATTCTAACAATTTCGGCTGAGCCCCCAAGTTTGTAGGATACTTTCTCCTACGCTCGCTTTAATACAACTCGCTAATCT
>NW_027581224.1:0-4609 GCF_028453695.1 Augochlora pura
AAAATCACAATTTGACGAAATCTGACAGCTGCGTTGTAACACGCTTGATTATAGCTGATTGAAGCTGAACATTAGACTGCGCTCACCTGCCATCTAGCAGTAAAAATAACACGCTTGGTTATAGCTGATTGAAGCTGAGCATTAGACTGCGCTCACCTGCCATCTAGCAGTAAAAATGTGTGACCCAGAAAAGTGTATAGTATCTGCAGATGCGTGCACTGAAAATGAAATAAATTTATACCTGCACGTTAAATTGAGATCTCGATATCTCAGCTATTTCTAGCCTAATTCAGATATTTGAGGACTTTTTGTACGCGCATGGTGATCCTTAAAACTAGACAATCGTTAAAATTAAATACAATGCGGTTGAAAAGAATAAATCGCAGTTGAAATTTTCGGCCGCTCTAGTCAAAGATAGTTATCCTTGGCAGCGTCGGGCGCGCTAACTCAACTACTTGGCGCGAGACGCTACCGCGTCTCATGATAACGTACCCAATTTTCACCACTCCATTCACGTAACCGACGAAATACCAATCAATACCCGACAGTATCGTTACCCGATCATTCACCAGGAAGAAATACAACGCCAAATAGATACACTGTTGTCTCAGGGAATTATTAAAAATTCAACCTCACCGTATAATTCTCCTCTATGGATTGTACCGAAAAAACCCGATGCAGATGGTAATCGACGTTGGCGTATGGTAATCGATTTCCGAGCACTAAACGAAAAAACCATCAGCGATAAGTATCCATTACCACAAATTAATGAAATTCTCGACAGATATTGAGGAGCGAAATATTTCACCGTTTTTGACCTGGCCAACGGGTTCCACCAAATCAAAATGAACCCGAAGGATCAACCTAAAACGGCATTCACCACCCCATTCGGGCATTACGAGTTCGCTCGCATGCCGTTTGATTTAAAAAACGCACCACCCACATTTCAACGATTAATGGACCAAGTACTCACTGGATTACAAGGAACAGAACTATTTGTTTACCTGGACGACATAGTAGTCTACTCCTCATCACTCAGAGAACACGAAATAGAACTCCGCAAATTATTAAATCGACTACGGGCCCACGGACTCACTTTGCAAACGAACAAATGCGAATTTCTAAGAAAAGAGGTAACCTATCTAGGACATATAGTGTCAGAACAAGGAGTAAAACCGGATCCCAAGAAATTACAGGCAGTACGAAATTTTCCAATACCAAAAAGACAAAAAAATATCCAACAATTTTTGAGACTAACCGGTTACTACAGACAATTCATCAAGGATTACTCCATGAAGGCGAAACCTTTAACCCAACTTCTGGGAAAAGGAATTAGATTTAAATGGGAGCAGGAACAGCAGCAAAGTTTTGAAAAATTACGAGACGAACTCTGTGAAGCTCCAATCCTGCAATACCCAGATTTTAAACGTCCCTTCATAATCACAACAGACGCCTCAGATTTTGCAGTAGGAGCCGTCCTAAGCCAAGGCGAAATCGGCACAGATCTACCCATAGCTTATGCATCACGGAGTTTAAATTCAGCTGAAAAGAACTATTCAGCCACAGAAAAAGAATGTCTGGCAATGATTTACGCGGTACAATATTTCCGACCCTACATTTATGGTACAAAATTCACGCTAATCACCGATCACCGCCCTTTGGTTTGGCTACATTCAGTAAAGGATCCTACATCGCGCTTGGTAAAATGGAAACTCAAACTACTCGAATACGAATATGAGGTAGTTCACAAATCAGGAAAAATTAACAAGAACGCAGATGCGTTATCCAGAAATGGCCAACGTACTCTACACGAGATTACGCATTTTCATCGACGGAGAACAATAGCTCCACTGAAGAAGATGACATCGATGACGTTACCAATCCACCCAGACAAATCAGAAAACGAGCTCATTACAGAGCCTTATCACCCAACCGAGACGACCGTTATCCATTCAGCAATTACTTTAAGAAAACGCACACCTAGAGCAAGTACACAAAACAACACACAACACACGGTAATAACATAACACGCCCTTGGTAAAGCGTATGCCTTCAAGAAGTAGTGAAAGCATCACTTACATAATGTTTCATCTAAGGGGGAGGTGTTATGTACGGAGATTTTCTCACGACGTTTTTTCTTTCCTTCTTGAAGGTATACGCTAAATAACGTCGGCGGGGAACAACGGTCCATTCATTCCAAAAATAGAACACCTAATCTACCATATGGGGCGCGAGTCCAAAGGGCCACACATCCCCGATTCTTAGACCCATCCGCGGCGTGATTTTGGTCACGTAGGCCCAGCCCCCACTACCGAATTTTCCAGTTTCCACCGCGCATAAAAGGGCTGAGATTTTTCTCCTCAACGGGCAGTTTTAAGTCAAATCGCGACGCGAGACGTAGCAAGATCGAGCCGAGTTCTCCTTCGAGCAATAGTTCACCCCCGCCGACTTGGAGCGTAAACCAGGGAGCGTGTCTTAGGACCATCGCGATTCACATATTACACTTACGCACTTGTAGTAGATTGAAGTTGTTAGATTATAATAGTTTTTACTTTCAACTCAGTGTACAAGTTTATTTCATTTCCATCTCCCAGTTCGAGTCAGTTGTTGGTAACGATCTCACAAAGATACACCTTTACCGCTCGAGGTGTATCTACTAATATTTCTTTTGAAGTTACGAGGCAAAATTAGAGTGTTGAAAGAGACATCGGCCCGGTGTTGAAAGAGACATCGGCCAGTCCACGAAACCAACTTCCTATCTAAGGTGGCGACCCGGTGATGAAAGAGGCACCGGCCAGTCCACGCATTCCTTTCAAATTATCCGCACAAACTCATTTACCTCCGGCCACGTGTGCAGTGGCCCTCGGCTCGTAACACTAGCAACGGGTTAGTATGTATAGAGGGATCTTGCTCAGATTCGATGCTATACCTGTGAGAGAGGACGAGGTAAGCTACGGCCGCTCACAGGGTAGTCAGGGACAGGACGGCCGCCCGCAGTAGAGATCTGTAGAGGTTCTTCGGTGACCATGACGGTTGGAGAGGACGGCCAGGAAGGCCGGCCGCCTTCCGGACATAGTGATACGATAGCCTTGCAGCGTAGCTTAGATCTATTGGGAGAGGACGGCCATGAAGACCGGTCGCCTGATAGTAGTAGATGTTCCATTTGTTCAAAGTTGCTTTCGTTGCTCGCCATAGAAGTTAGCAAGGAAATTGATCAAAGTATAAACCTGTAACACCCTGTAACCTGCTAATTAGAATATATCTCCTTTTGTGCTCAGTAAACCATATATTCTGTGTCGAATATCCATTCCATCAACCACTTCCCCTTCCGTGGTTAATATCATTATAAGTATAATAGTTCATAAAATTTCAATATTATTATTTTTTAATAAATTAAAATTGTAGAAATTTATATTATACTGTTACTATATATTAATAATAATAACGTTTTTCAGATGGGATCGAGGACCGATTGTACATGGATTTCTTCAGAAATTTGTGGAGGGAAACGTTGAAGGAAGGGTTGACGGTGGCGGCCTTCGTCGAGGACCAAAATGGCGGCAAGCCGATACTCGCTGGCTTGAACATGAACACTCTGAGATACGAGGACGACATTCATATGTCGATTGCTGGCGAGGTTAGTAGTAGTAATTGCTGCGTTTTAATTGAGTTTAACGTAATTGTTTTGCTAGTAAAATGCGGAGCTGAAAAATAGGAAATACTTATATTATAATTTTATATTGTATTATATAATTTTCTATTGTACTATACAATTTTATATTACATTATATAATTTTATATTATATTAGGATCATTATTTATATTATTTGTCATATTGCTTAATTCATGTAATTTTCATATAAATTATGGACGGTCATTCTTGTGGGTAGAGTGGGATGAAATATTATAATTTACTTCTCTTTAGATTATGATAATAATATATTTTAATATAACTAAAAACTAATCTATATAATATCTTCTCAACTCTATTTGCGACTCGCGCTATCTCACTCACAAACCTCGTTGCGGTCTTCTCTACGGCTGGGCACAAAGTGGGCCTTATTGCTACTTCCTTGTGCACACATCACACCATTCATACTAGATGGGACACTCGCATAAAAATTCCAATCATTCACTCAGTCATAGACCATGCAATCTAGACGCATACATAAAACCAATACTCACAATTCTAGAGGGTAGTTTTTACTATAACATCAAGGTTAGGGTTACTTAAGGCAGCTCCCACATCACACGTATTAATCAAATGTTTTCGTCGATAAATTTTCTAAATAAAAATACAAGTAATAATCTTGTACGTCATTTAACTTTTAATTTCAAAGATCGGGCAATAATAATTGAATTATTAGAGTGCATTGTCTTCTTCGCTGTTTAATATCTGTCTGTCAATATCTTTGCAGTCGAAAAAGGCTCAGCAGCTGATCACCGTGTATACGAACACGATGAAGAAGGCAGGCATTTTTGAGAAGTACGGCGTGGATAGATACTTGGGTGCCGTCGGCCTGTCGGTGCATCCGTCGTTTAGAGGCGCTGCTCTGGGCGGGCATATTCTCGACGTCAGGTGAGGGTGCAGACTCCATTATAATATACT
>NW_027581225.1:0-4608 GCF_028453695.1 Augochlora pura
ATCCGGTAATTGCCATTATCGATTCTCGTAATTGCTTAAAAACCGCAACAGTCCGTTCCAAAAACGAATGTATCCGCCGATCAAAATCGGCGTCGGAAAACCGTGGCGGTGTGAAAAAAAAAAAAAGGAAAAAACGATTGTCAAGCCTTGGCGGTCCACTTGAAATATTTAGAACGTCGCCGTGTCGGTGACCATTTTCGAAACGGCGTCCGCCCCTCCCCCGCCCCGCCCCCTCCACCCTGCCCCAGCCGGGGTTAACAACGTAAATCCAGTCGTGCGTCCTTAACGCGCCGATTCATTCGGCCGATCGGCGGAGCCTGCGGTTTTGTCGATACGCCCGGTTCCCATGATCAATTCGAATAGATTTTCGGTCGCGACGGCCGCATCGATTGGGAACACGGTTACGAGCGCGCCGGCCGCTCTAATTTTTATTGGCCGGTGAACGAACGCGGGATTGGCCCCGAGCCGCGCGGACCAGATCGGCCATGGCATACGATTTTCGTTGCCGTGGGATCGTTCGCTTTCCATGGCGGACGATCCTCGACCGCTATCTTCGTCCGGCACGCCGCGCCACCCGGGCATCGTTCAATGGAAACGACGCGACGTCTCGAGCGGCTTTTAAGAGCATCGGCGTGAATTGGGTTTACCGGGAGGGGTGGTTTTCGAACCCCTTCGCAGCCTGGCTTTCGCGTCGGATTCGGGGTTTCGCGATTATTCGGCAACGCGATCGACGCTTTACCGACCGGTGGCCTGTTAATCGGTTTTTTTACACCGTACGATAACCTTGCGAATCGTTTGTCATGGTAACTGATAATTTAATATCTGTTGTTGAGGTAAATGTTATGTTAGATTGTACTACCGCGAGCTTCAGTATTATTATATAATTTTTTAAATATCTTTCGCGATTGATAAAATTAATAGAATCAAAATAGAAACGAAAATGTGACATTTAGCTAAATTTTTACGTCCAGGTCCCTGGTTGCTAAAGTGTTGACGCGCGAGGGATTCGCGAGGATGAGCGGAAGGAAAAGGATTACGATGGTCGCGCGGTTTAAGCATTGCAATCATTTCAGCGACAATATATCATAATCGAAAACACCTAACTCTCGATGTTCTTTCTTGCGATTACAGATACTATACTTAATATTTAAGCATTTAAGTATAATCAGACATGGAATAAATATCAATGTTCTGTCTCTTTTAAGACATTATACCAATTAAAAAATTTCTAATCGTAGTAACTGAGAAGAAAATGGCACGTCAAAGGGTTAACATCCGCCGCTTTGAGATCGATGCCGGCGGATCGACGTTGATGATCGAGTATCTAGATAATACACCGTGAAACGCTGAGCGAGAGAGGCGCAAGAAATTGTGGCATATTATATAGAGAATATTATTATAAATAGAGAAACATGGGTCGCGGCGTTAGACGTGCTTTCCATTCTCTCGCATTTCCTTTTTACGTTCTTAGAGAGAGATTGTATGCGTGGCAAGAGGAAACGTGTTTTGCGAATACAAACGGGCGAGAGAGCAAGTTTAAACGCCTTTCTAAGGGCCGCCATAAATTCTGAGTGCTCTACTCGACTTTCTCTGTTACTTTAGTTTAATCGCCGGCTTCGAATGAAACCGTGAGAGACAACCGACCCTGCGGCTCTAAGTAAAAATACAATTTTGAAAATATTCGGTTCGTGCTTTGATTGAATTGCAGTGTGGAGAATTATTAGCAAAAAATGTCCTGGCAAGAAATTCTAGTGATTCGACAAATTATGCAATTAGAGACGGTGTTAATACGAAGCATTGCGATCGGAATTTTTAGCGACAATATATTGTAAAAAAATGTTCTGGCAAAAAATTTTAGTGATTCGACAAATTATGCAATTAGAGACAGTGTTAATACGAAGCATTGTGATCAGAACTTTGAAAGACAATATATTGTAGTTGAAAACATGTAATTCTCGGCGTTCTTTCTTACGATTACAGATACTATACCATAGCGATTAGTGACAGTGAGAGTTAACCCTTTGCACTCGAGTGGCGAGTCCGAGGCACCTCTAAAATTTGTCTGTCATGTTCTAAAATAATTTCCGTAACAACAAAGTTTCATATTAACTTAAATTATTATATAAACTATAATTTTCATACTAACAATTTAAAAAATTGTTAAGAGTGAAACTGTTGGTATGAATCACAAGAATCAATTACATATGCATCAGAAAAATATAAATTAGAAAAATTATTTTAGATTTCCAGTTAAAATTGCTTCGAGTGCAAAGGGTTAAAAATTGTCTGCGTTAATCGCAGGATTTGTCTCTCTTAATAGTTGTAACAAGTTCGAAATAACCTAAAGTTAATAAAACAATTTTCTAACGTTTCCCTAGTGTTCTTAATATCCGCCGTCTAATTATTAGAATTATCGAGGTTCTATATTAACAAAAAGAGCAAACTTGATACGGAAATCCTGTACAGTCTGGATTCGACGCGCAGTTGCGAACACTGAACTTTCGAACAGCAGTCTTTCGACCAACAAAGTTGCCCCGGCATCAATTTTTGACGATCGGAGCCACGACTTTTCGTGGCCCCGGTATCGAAATCTCGACGCAGCCCGCATCGAAAGCTTAACTTCTCGCGACCGGCATCAACGTCAACTTTCCGGGACTATTCGGCAGAAGCCCGAGGAGGACCACTCGAACGATCCCGACTGGCAAGCAAAGCAGGCGTAAGCAAACAAGCGAAACAAGTGGTCGGCGGAAACGTCGATTCGACGTCGTCGCGAATCGTCGCGCGCGGTCCGCCACGAGGCAGAAGCGGAAAGGGAACGAAGCGTAGAGGATTGTGCCGTGCGAAACGCCGCGGAGCAAAATCGATATTTTTCGAGCGACGAAGCGAGGCGAGAGGTCCGCCCGTCGGCGGGACGTCGGTATAGAGTGGATCGAACTATAGGCGGCCGTGCGGCGTTGACCATCGTCCGAGCAGAAATTTCCGAGGATGTATCGAACCCGATCCCATCCCCGGTTTCTTTAGGCGGCCGAGCGTCGGCGCGTCGTGTCGGCGGCGCGGAGGGAGACCCGCGCCGTACGTAAGGGAGAGTCGGTTGCGGCGCGGAGCGCAGCGCAGGAGGGGCCAGCAACGGCCAGGGTTTGGGGCCCGTCGCGTGTTTTTGCCCCCCGTCTGGCCCCCACCGCAGCTCATCGTTTTTTGTCTGGTGCACTGCATGCGCTGCACCGCGCCGCGCTCCGTGTCTCCCTTGCACCGACGCCGCCGCCGCCGTCATTCTCCTCCTCCTCCCCCTCCTCCTCCGCCTCCTCCAGCTTTCTTTCCTCCCTCAGCCCCTTTCGTCTTCGCTGCACACCACAATGCACCGCGTCCGCTGCACCGGCGGCGAGGCGCACAGTGCACCGAAGCCGAGGGACAAAAATCGGAAAAGTCACTCGATTCGTATCGATTCGAAATATGTTTACGCTGCGCTGCGCGTCCCGTAGACTAAACATTTTTCGGCTTTTGAGCAGGCTGGTTAATTTAACCATGAACATAGTATCTTGTTTCGTAATTGCAGGTGCAGTAGGACGGAAGACTTTATTACACGAAAATTTCACGGGGAATGGAATAAAATGGAAGTATAACAATAATTTGGTAGCGCGTGTTAAAGCAAAACTGGCGATCTATGATTGTATTTATATAGTTGTATCTATAGTTATGACCATGTTCGATTTAGGGATTTTTCGCTTTTTATTTTTGTTTCATAGTAAACGTAACTTAGCCTTCCGAAAGGATACATTGTTTTCCAATATGATTCGAACGTAGCATACATCGTCCATTATTAAAATTACCTTACTTGCATAGAAACTGAAAATTTGTAGCTATTTTTATAGTTACGAGAGCTATGTCTAAATAATCATATTTATGTACAGATAGTTGAATAAATGTCGTAGAAAACTAAATCCAAGCGTGGTGATCAGAAGTGTCTTAAACAAAATTTTACTTTTCAAAATTATCTAAAAATCTATCTACAAAAAATCCGCAATAAATAAATAATTTCTTGATGAATATCGTTTTCTTATTCTTGAACCTATAACTGTATTTATAATAACGCCATACTGAGATTACTTTCGATATAAATAAAAATATCCACTTCGTTCCCCGTCTTCGTATTAAAAAGAACGCAAGCTATCGAATTTTGTCGAAAAAAAGGAAAAGAAAAAACAGGCACTTCGATGCACCGTGCGGCGCGGAGCGAAGCGCACTTAGGCCGCACACGGATGCATCGAGGGACCACGAGGCGTATCGTACGAGGCGGACGAGGGCCGCGCGCGCGCGCGCGCAAGTAACGAGCCCGTGTGTACCTGTGCACACGCTCGGCCGGAGGCCGCTCGTCTCTCTCCGCTCGCGCGCGCGCTTATGATCGCCGCGAGCCGAACAGCAGGCGCAGAAGAGCAGGGAGGCGGAGGCTGCGAGAGAGCGCGGAAGATCCGGACGATCTCCGTGTGCACCTGCCGTCCGTGTCGTCTCGACGGACCCGTGTCACGGCGATTTGCAGTCACCAGACAACGGCACGGGAAACGTTGCATACCCAAGGACCTGGCCTCTCCGCGCCTGGCTCTCCTGCTAATG
>NW_027581226.1:0-4608 GCF_028453695.1 Augochlora pura
ATGTGGTCGGTGAAGCGAGGGGACCAGGGTTAGCAGCCTGTTTCGGTCGTTCATAAATCCTCCACCTTGGATCCAGCCTCTCTCTCTCTCTCTCTCTTTCTTTCTCTCACTCTCTGCCAACCCCTCCCGCCCCTATGGCCACGTCGTGGTTTTACACGTACGCACACAACCTCGCGGAAATTTAGTCGCGCGCGCGCACACCAATCCTCTCCTTACGTTCTTATCCAATTTCTTATCCCTCTTCCCTTCCTCCTCCTCCTCCTCCCCCTCGCGGCTTACCGCCATTATGCTTCTCGCGTCCCTTCATTTGTTTTCCGGTTTCTCCCTTGTCCGTGGAGCCGGCTAACCTTTTTTTCTTCTCCCCGCGGGGGAGGTCACCCACGCAGATTTAATATGGAATCGCGTAAACACGCGGGTCTCACCCGCGAAACAAAGGCGGGGACTGCCCTGACGGGCACAGATTAAACGGCTTAGCGAGCGAGCGAGCGAAATCCTGTTGCTTGCCCCTCGGTTCACTTCTCATCGCGTCTCTATTTGACTTTCTGCGCGCGCCGTCCGTGCCCTGTAGAAATTTCTTACGACCCGTCGTTTCTTTTCGCTAGCTCGTTAATGTACATGGTGGTCCGTTAGTAGCCAGTAAACCTTCGTACCGCAAGAACGATGCTAGTGTATAGTGTAGAATATTTGTTTTATTCGTTGTACCGTAGTATTTATTATAGTGTAATATTTGTATTATTATAATATTTATTATGATATAATATTTGCGTAATTATGGTATTTGTTTTATTGTAATATTTGTACTACTGTAGTACTTACTGTAGTATGATATTTGTACTGCTATAATATTTACTGTACTATAGTGTTTATAGTGCTATAATGCTCACTGTACTATAATATTTACTATATAATATTTGCTATAATATTTATACTGCTACAATACTTAATATAATATAATATTTATACTGCCATAATACTTACTATACAATGATAATTATACTGCTATAATACACTGAACACCCCACACATAACCTCCACCTTCTCAACCAAATTCGCTCCGTCTAAAAAATAAAATCTGCTATAAAAAGTAAAATCTGCTCTAAAAAGTAAAATCTGCTCTAGAAAGTGAAATCTGCTCTAGAAAGTAAAATCTGCTCTAAAAAATAAAATCTGCTCTAAAAAGTAAAATCTGCTCTAAAAAGTAATGTCTGCTATAAAAAGTAAAATTTGTCTCTAAAACGCCAGGATATTTTTCGAAATGTCCGACCTTCTGAACGTCAGCGACTTTTCCCATGCGGTCGCAACCCCGCTCTCGACAGCTCCACCCCCGTCCCTGGTATATAGAAACCTCTACCACCGAAGCCTCTCTCTCGAGAGCAGATTACACGGCGTACCTACACAAGGGCATTCAATTAGAGAGGATACTTTACACCGAGCAACGCGTTCAGGGTTGATCCGCCCCTGGTGCGATCGTGCAGGTTGCACTCCGGCGCTGCGCGCGTGTGTACACGGCCGGTGCCCACGGGGGCCCAAGGTGGTGGTGTGCCGTTGTAGGAACGTGTTGGTGCACTTCGTGGTAGAAGGTGGTGGAGGTGGAGGTGTGTCGACAATCAAGATTACGTGGGCGGATACACGCGCAGCCCAGCGCCGGCGGCCCGGCTGTCCTGTCCCGCTTCTTCTTCGTCGTGGCCATCCTCATCCTCCGCTTCTTCTTCTTCCTCTGTATCGTCCCGGCCTTCTTCTACTACTACGTTGACTCGGTTTTCTTCTTCTGTATCGTCTTGGCCTTTCTTCTTCTACTACGTCGTCTCTGTCTTCTTCTTCTTCTATATCGTCTCGGTCTTCTTCTTCTACATCGTCGTTGTCTCTGTCTTCTTCTTCTCCATCGTCTCGGTCGTCTTGCTCTTCTTTTCGTCTCGTGTCCCTCCGCCCGGTCCGCGATGTTCTGCCTGCCTACACTATTTACAATTGCCGCGGAGCGCGCGCGCACACGCATCGGTCGCACACTTTAGGGATGGATACTCTAGATCACTCTCCCTCTCGTCCCGGACGACCAGAGATCCCCGATTAACTTACATCACGGAATCCGCGCGCTGACGTCGCCTCCACGGGACGAGACGGTCGCCGCCCCGGTGCACCGGCGATCAACTGAATTTATTTTACTCGGCTCGCGCGGAACTTAAAACGCCGCCTGGATCGACGATACCGCGCGCTCCGTGCTTGTCGCGAACCAGTTTTGCACGCGGCAACAGAGTTTACCGATTCTGGCGGATTGTAGGATCGAGCTTTGCTCGACTGCGAACGTTGTTATGCTGTGTTGCGAGGAAGATGAGAAGAGGAGAATAGGATGTGAGTGAGGGATTTATTTTTACGAAATTTTGTTTTTGGAATAATGAATTTTTTAATTATTATTTATATTTATTTATATTATTCAATATATTTATATTATTTATATTATTGAATTATTATTATATTATACAGCATTTGTGTCGCCATTGTGATGACAATGATGAGATATGATTTTATTGGGTTATATTAAATAATAATTTGCTATAGTAAATTTTAAAAGTTATGTCAAGATTGTGTCAATCTTGTTAGACGCCTTTCAAGACGAATAAAATAGATAAAATAAAAATGATTTAATAATAAAATACATGATAATTATTACTTCATTATAGCAAATTTTAAAAGGTATGTCAATCTTATATATATAGAGAGAGAGAGAAGAAGCGCTTGTTGCAGCGAATTAGAGCACGAGTTTACCGATTCGACTATGATTAAGCGCGCGCAAATAGAGTCCGCCAATCAGCGGGGTCTCCTACCGTACGCCACATTCATCAAAGTATCCCGGGCAGCGCGGCGGAAAAATTCCCGGTGAAATTCGAACGAACCGGTTATTTTCGAGCGCGCATCGATCAACCTGGACGATAGGCCGACACTGCGCGCGCACGCGGTTCCACGGATCAATCATCGTGTTTCAATTTGAGGACCGATAAAAATTGTTACGCATAGGTGCCCTCCTATTAGCAGCCGGTGCCGCGAACCAGAAACAGCGGCCACCGCGATTTTACGGTATTACGGAACGGAATATCGCGTCTCGTTATCTCGCGGATCGGCATTCGTTAACCCTTTGCGCTCGGAGCTGCTTTAAGCATAGATTGAAAATAGTTATAGTAGATATTTTGACCGACAGTTGAATTATCATTTTATATGACTTATATAAAATTATATATGATTTTTATATATGATAGATAACAAAATAAGGGTTGCAATAGGTAACAGTAAAGTGTTAAGTAAATTGTTTTAACTATGCGAGGATTTTAAATAATAAGTCTTTTAAATAAAAAGGTCTTTAATAACGTCAAAATTATTTTGCAAACGATCCGACAATTTTCATTGGCGCCACTCGAGTGCAAAGGGTTAATTCTCCCGTCGATTTTTTTCCCTTTTGCGCGCGCGCGTTTACCAGGCCCCGGAGCATTGCGTTAGAACCGCGGCCCCGGATTATTTTGCAAGCCACGGACCCCGTCGTTCCTCCATCGAGGCCCGCTAATTGGTTCCTTCGTTAATTCCGTCGGACACGTTGAAAGTCAACGGCGCGTCAGCTTCGATATAATGATCCGGGGCACCGCGCGCGCGCGGACCCGGTGCGTTACGGTCTATCGAGCACCGCGGAGGCAGCCGTTTATAAAGTACGACGGGGCCCCGAACCCCGTGTCTGCCTCCATGGTAACTAGATATTACTCACCTTTCAACGTGATCGCTCGTTACCTTCGCCGATCGGTGCCCCGGCTTTCCGATATTAGCCGTTCGACCAGGCGCGGGGAACTCCATTCATGCCGTAAAACGCCTGCATCGTGTGCCGTCGGCCTAATCATACTAATTAGTCGTGGTACCGCGGCGATCCGCGTCACCAATAAATCAAATCGCTCGGCGATTCGGTTCGGTATGCGATGAGAAAAGTATGTTGGCTGATCTGGTGACGAAACAATTGTCATGGTTCGGTAAATGGAGCGTTTTACTTTTTTTTAGAAAAGGTGTTGAGGTTATGTCACCGTTGAACTGGTTGTTGAACTGTTTAGAAATAGATGCATTTTTAGGTTTTTCTTGGTAATAATAGATTGGTTATTTGTAGAAAGTTATCGAGATGGTTTTATTAAGATTAGTGCAAAAACGATGAAACAATAGTTAAGGGATGATTTTGTAGGTATAATTATCTTCGCGTCGTTCAGGGTGTCGTCGTTTTTGTCTGGTTCGTGGAAGCTGTACATTTCTGCAAATGATCATTTAGGTATCGTTGTTTTATAATCTGTTTAATATTGTCTAAAATAATTAAAGCTAGTATAGCTAAATTACAATGGAGTGTCACTCGACGGGCAAGAGAAATTGTAGCGCAAGGTGTCAAGGGGTTAAACGACCCACTCGACCGAGTTTTTTGGTTTCTGCACACATGGAGCGAGTGATTGCTATATACTGAGTGATTGCTATATACTAGGTGATTGCTATATAATGAGTGATTGCTATATACTGAGTGATTGCTATATACTAGGTGATTGCTATATAATGAGTGATTGCTATATACTGAGTGATTGCTACATAGCAAGTGATTGC
>NW_027581227.1:0-4604 GCF_028453695.1 Augochlora pura
ACCAATTTTATTTCAAGCTAAATTTGACAATTGCATCTGGCAATTATACTTAACACTAAATTCAACCAGTTCTATTCAACAATAAATCTGCAAATTTGATGTTTAATACAAAATCTAATCAGCTTCAAACCACCAACTTGAAATAATTTTTTTAAGATCACTATCTTGTCAATTCCACCCTTCCATTTTTCTCATAATCTACAACAATCCATCTCAAATCTAGAAAAATCATCGATGCAGTGTCGATCGAACGTCACCAAATGCTCGCATTAGAATCTGCCGTAAGAAAGTCCTGCGATCGCGAAAATTCCGGGGGCGACGGAGACTTCTCACGCGACGAGGATTCCTCGTGTCGGATAATTTAGGCTCGCGTGAGAACCGTCGAACCCTCCTTTGCCTCTCCGCGCTTTGCTAGCGATTCTGCTGACGGTTCCCGTCGTCTAGAATCCAGAGAGAGAGAGAGAGAGAGAGAACGGCTGTCACGTGTCGCCGAGCGTAACACGTCGGGGATCTACGTCGCCGAGGACTGTAATGACGGAGACGCCGGACATTAACGAGCGGATCAGAGCGGCGCGTCGTCTCGTTCACGTCTTCCATGTACGCGGATCGTGACTTTCTGAAAAATCCGGGTGGCAAACGGCGGTCATTCTCTGTCTGAAATCAGCGAGCGGTTGGGGACGTATACTATCTACACGCGTATTCGATTGGACACACGATGGGAATCGGTCATTTCCATAGCGAACGACGACGCGGTAGATGATTTAACGAAATCGTTGATGTTTTGTACGATGGCAGTGGTTTTATGCAATGGAAGACGTTTTATACAATGGCAAACGTTTTGTCAAATAGTAGAAGTTTTATAAAATTGTAGAAAATTGTTTTTTTGAAATAGTTGACTTGTGATATTAGATAATTATAATGGAATAATAGACGTTTTATATAATAGTGGACATTTCTACAAGAATTGGAATTAAAGAAAAGCTTTATCTATTAAAAAAACTCAAAGTAAAAATAAAATAAAAATAGAAATAGATTTGAATTAATACTAAAAATTATTAGACATCAACTGTAACACTATAGTAACAAAATTAATATAAAATGGCGTGTAGTAACGTCAAGAATAAATTCTCACAAGAACCAAAACTGTTCCAAACAATCAAGAGAACTTCAACAAATATTTTCGACGCCAGATCTGTCATTCAATTTCCTTATTTTTCCACGTTCTACGTCGCATCTTCGATTCAAAAACTGTGTCATGGCCACAGTTGAATTCCCTCGTAGTTCAACCATTTTGTCGGAAGAACGATTAAACCAACAGAAAGAACGAACGAACGAAGTCTCGTCGAAATCGTCCTCGAACATTTTTATTTTGCATAAAGATCCGCGGTCTAATCATGGCGGCTCCGAGTGGGGCAAGGCCGGCCGGATAATGTCCGAAGTTAAAAGGCCGGTTATACACCGCGAAAGAATCCGCCGAGGCAAATGACAAACCGCCGCGCTCTGAGCCAAGATGGTGGGCGGTGCTCGCCAAGTGTAATTGGTTTTATGACATATTTTACGTGGAAACGGATTGGCCGGGGAGGGGACACAATGCTGCCAGGACTCCGGCGACCGTGGGCTCCCTTTGTGTATTTTGCGAACCTTTGTTCCCTATGCTGACCAGCCCGTTGTGCAACCTTTACTTTGCATTCTTCATAAATCATCTATTGATTTTATCAGCAGAATTGTATAAAAATATCGATAAGGCTTGTCATGTGCTTTATATGCCATATATACCATGTTTATTGACCGATTTAATTAAACCTTTGCAGGTAGAATCATTGTTAGTATTTTTAATATTATTTCCTGATTTGCGATAACTTCGTTGCATTTACTTTTTACACAAGATTTTATTTTACCCAAGGTATTCGACTTTTTTCTCAATTTCTGCATATGACTGCTTTTAGTATTTTAGTGCCGAAAATTTTCTTTAATTTAATGTTACAACTAACTCAGCATTTTCGACTATATCTAACAAATTAAAAATATCGTCGAGCCTGATCGCTGCCAATTGCTGTCTCTCTCTACTCCCTCCATCTCGTCCCCACTTCCCGGAAGCGTGCGAATTTCGCGAACCGCAAAAATCGCAGAAGCCGACATCGTCATTAAAAAGTTCGTCGTGCCTAACGACGCTTCATATTTCTCGTTCGGCAAAGGATCGTTTCGTCGTTCCTGCGAACAGGGCCCGATTAATAAAATCCCGGCGCGCTGCCTCCGTCTTTCTTCGTTCGCCGTCTGAAAATTTCTCAATCAGTCCGTATTCCTTTCCGGACGATTTTCTGTGCTCACGATACACAAGGCTCATCGTTGCAATTAAACGACTACGGTCCCCGTGGTCGCGCGGGCAAAAAGGCGGCGAAGAAATAACGACGCGGATTTATAATGCCGATACTTCGGGCTTTCGCTCAAGTCGCCGGCGTGTGTCGTATTATTCGTTTGTGAAATTTATGTTCCTGCCGTCGGCGAAGGTTAAGCCCTTCGGTACGTTAATCGTATCGCGGGACGAAAGGGGGGAGACCGGAGAAATGACAGAGAGATAGAGAGAGAAAGAGAGAGAAAGAAAGAGAGAGGAGAGAGAGAGAGAGAGAAGGAGGTAGAAGGAGAGAGAGAAGAAGAGAGGAAGGAGAGAGAAGCGAACGACAGACGGACGATGAAACTCTGTGCAAACTCACCTTGTATGGATTCCGGCGAGGCTGGCTCCTTATCGATTCGGCCGAGCGCGTCGCTGGCTGCAACAAAAAGTGCAACGGTGCCTCGTTAGTGACGTCGCGTTATAAAACCGACCGGGAAACTTAGCCTTTTTCTCGTAAAAATGATAGACGCAAGGCCCAAAAAGAAATTTCACCGGAGCGACGCGGCCGCGACTTATCTCCACCGTGTCTGACAGTATAATGATGGACTGCCGACCGGCCTGACACCGAACCCTCCCCCTTTAATCTACTTTGTGACCCTGGGAACCGGTAGGCGCACCGATCGCTCGCGAAATCATTACGGGTCACTTTGCAAAAATATTCGTGGCGAATTTTTGCTGGAAATTACCGGCCAAGGGGTGAAAAAACACCGCTCGCGACTGTGGATACACTGTAATTTGATTGGAGAAGACTTCATCAGTTTAAGGGATGTTTTTATTATGAAAATGATACCGTTGGTAGCTTGATATTTATATTTGATAATTTTTATTGATTATGGTTATTCATTAATATTTCATGATAGCTTTTTTATTGGTTACTGCTTAATAGTGGTATGTATCCACAGAGGCTATTTTTACTGTTGTTTAATATTTATTATTAGAGAATTGATTTTTAGATTCCTTGGTAATTTTTATATTGGTCATTGGTTAGGGTGGAAAAGAATACTAGGGGTGCAGAGGGTGCAGACCATTGCAATTGTATTGCTTTGAATAAATTCATCTGTTGATGGGTTTAGTAAAATCGATAGTTACTTTAACAGATGGTTTTATTGTTTAAAAAAATGTTATTTTGTAGATGAAGAAGCAGTAAAGTATTGCTGCTTATTATTGTATATTTTATAATTACATAATTTCTGAATAATTGTTATACCTTGAAGGATGTACTGTATTGCTTCTTACAATCCTTTATAACAGGGTAACTCTTTCAGAAAAAAACCAAACTTTCAAAAATACTTAAAAATTAATTCACCAATTCAGAGTTGCAATTTTCACTCGCGCCATTTATTAATAAAACATTTAAATCAATACACCGCATCTAAAAATAAATACTGCATACAAAAAGTACCCCAACGAATATTATATCTTCCACAGAAGCACCAAATATAGCTACGCTGGTTGACGACCATGAACCGGGTCCGTAAATCCCCGACAACCCCCATAATTTCCAGAAACCCATATGCAGAAGCAGGGAACTGATTAACCTGATTAAACCGAGGGGGGGACAGAACGCGATCATTTCGAGATCTCGCAGACGCCCCGTTATCAATCCGAATTATGCTAAACTCGGACCAATCATGGTGACACATGGCGGGTCATCAACCCCTGTGCAGCAGCAGCATGCGTCGTGCCTCGGTTCCCAGGGAATAGGGCGAGGCTCGAATATTCAAATAATCTATTCGAAGCCCTTCGAACAGTTCGAGAAAGAAGATGGTGGTAATTCGGTCCTGGAATGACCACTATACGTCACGTGGTCGATGGTGTGGTGGGTGGGGACCGAAGACTGTCCGAGGGCGGCCACCTCCTACTGCCCCCCGGGGGGTCGCAACTCACCCTTGGAACGACTGTATTCAGATAATCCCACCTTTCCTTTCCTTTACCCGAGGTGCTTCCTCGGACACACACGACGACATTTCAATACTGGATAACACCAGGCCGCAAATACGAGCCGGATATCTGACCCCGTGGAAAATAACGGGGGCTCTAACGATGACATATCGCTGGCCCTGGGGCTGATCGACAGCCTGATTTTTACTGTCCACCACGGGAACGAGATTTCTTCTATGCGCCCTTCATTTCTCTTGTTTGTATAACTTGGAACATCTCGCGAGACTCGTCGCGAATTAATTAATTATCTTCGCAGTTTTATTAATTACAA
>NW_027581228.1:0-4595 GCF_028453695.1 Augochlora pura
TGCATACATGCATCGAACTTTTAAGAACCAGTCGGTAGAGCGTTCGGTGTTCCCGTTGAAAAAGTACGAAGCACCGAGGAGCCTCGAAGTGTCCGCCGCGAAAAAAGCAGCGGTTAAAAAAGTCGACGGAAACCTGTCCGGCGAGGCACGAAACGAACCGTCTCGAATCCGCGACCGCAATGTAGGGCGCGAAGATCTCGCTCGAAAAATCGATCAGAAAGAAGGACATCCGATCGGTCACGAAAATAATGATCGCCTATCCGCGAGCGTTCTGTCACGCTCCAAAAAGCAAGCGTCAATTACGCCATTTAATTGGGTGCAACAGGTGGCCTGCCTGCCGGCTGGCTGTGCTGTGCTCTGCTGTGCTGTGCTGGGTAGCCGACTGCGGCAACGTTTCATGCGGCTCTGCCCCTTTTTCGAAATAATAAGTTTCCTGGGAACCTGTCGGACGCGCGCGCTCCGAAAACGGAAGCGGCCGGTTCCACTTCGGCGCAGAGGCGCGCGACTCCTTGTCTACGAGACCAGTTTTCCGTCGTGTCGCGCGTCTGCGTTCGCCGCGCGCGATCCGACACCGAACGTTTCGGCCCTTTTCCTTTACTAAATTCAACAGTTTCCCATGGAAAATCAAACTTGACGATTGCAAATATTCTGGCAGAAGCTCGCTCGATGCGCTCGCGAATGCAAAGTCGCAGAAAATATTTTCAATTGCTTTTGTGAACCTTTTCACGTTGAATACGAATTAACATTTGGTTATCCAAATGGAAACATTCTGCACGTTGGCTACTAGCTACTCGACTCGATTTACAGATCCTCGTATTATTTAGTATAATTTTGGAACCAAGGAACAACGTGTTATAATGATATCAGTATTTATATTATATTATAAATAACTAACTAAATATTATATTATATAATAACTTTAATGTTCCATGAGAGAGGACATCCGAGTGATATGCTAGAATTACAATGTTCCCCGAGAGGGGTCAGCGGAGTGCAAAGGGTTAAAACAGGATAACTTTTTTAAATCGAACGAAAGGCTTGAAATTTTTTTGAAGAAGAAAACTGGTCAGCACTTTTTCCGCTTGGAATCCACAGCTGATTTTCGCATGTTTTCCAGCATCGAATACGAATTTTCAGAATCGTGATTTCACCAAGGATTTGATTTTGAAGAATTTTTAGCGCTTCAACTGTAAAAGTTAGGTTAATGATTCTCGCGTAGAAAGATTTTCTGATACCGTTGTTTCACTGTTCAGGGACAATGTTATGGTGTAAAGCTTGTCCCTCGAATGACTCACTCGCGTTCGCGGGATGATTTTGTTGCGATAACGCCACCGAAATGCTGCCGGCACGCGGCATGACGCAACGTACGAATAATCGCGTACCGCGGTATGGAATTAAATAAACGGGCAACGGGTGTCCTGGCGCAACCAGGCTGAAACCATTTCCGGTCGAAACGGCACTTGCTTGGGTCTGCCACCCACTATGTTCAGTTTCGACGAAACAGTAGCGAAAATTCGTTCGGGAAATAATGAACAGTTGCTATAATAATGACGGTATTAATTTGCTAACAATACGTGTGCTGTCTCTATAATTTCAACCCCTTTGCACTCGAAGCTATTTAAATATATACTGCTAATAAATTAATATACCACTAAATAAAATTGTAACGTAGAAAAATGTTGAATAAAAATTGTGCCAAGTTTGATTAATGATACCTCTGTGAAAAATCATCGTAGGGTGATGATTTTTCTTTTAAATTAAAGCTTGAAACCTCTATTTTAAGATAAACCTTTCGGATTTAAAGTTCGATGCTTCCTCACCGCCATAATCTTTTAAATATAAGGCCATGTTTGTTATATTAAAATTTGACGAGTTCGACGATTTTCACGCATTTTCTATGCTATGATTTTCCTCGGTAATTGGACATTTTCCAAATAAAATATTCGAAAGAAAGGTTTAACGGTCTCTTTGTGAACTATCTTCAACTTCGACAGTTAAACTATCGGCAAACAACATCCTACAGGTTTACCCACTCGCGTAGGATACTTATCGCTGGATGACGAACCACTCAAAAACAATTATTCACGAGACTACCATTGCGTTGAGAATTTCTATTAACAATCTTGTTCGGCTCGATGAGATCCGACGCAAAAGGTACGTTGCACCGGGGCCTTTTTCCGTGTGTCCAGCTTATGTTCAATAATTATACATTCATTTACTTATCCCCGGCCGAATGTGGCGCACTTCCTGGGCGAGCGATCGAGTTTACGACTTCGAGTTCGGGATCCGCTGAAAATCGACCAGCCAGAGAAGTTCGTCCGAATGCGCGTCGAAGGCACGGCGAGCGAATCGAAGCGGCGCGAGGACGACGCCAGACGGAAAGATTACAGTGATCTGTGAAAGCGGAGCGCGAGCAACCCCTCATTACGCGGCCAACGCGGCCGCCATTTTGGTATTCCTCCCTTCGGAATCGTTCGTCCGGCGAAACAACATCCTTCACCGGATCCCGCGAGAGGCCCGTAACGAACACGATAATAATTGTACTTCGGGGCTCGGCTCGCTTCGTCCGCGCCGATTATCGGGACCTGGGGACGCGTTGATGGCGACCTTGGTCGATTTGAAGAAACACGGCTCGCGATAATCGCGGCTGCGCCGATAACGGGCGCAATCTAAGCGCCATTGGATCAACCAGTTCGCATACGGACACGCGATACGCCCAAGCATTCCAGCGGGTCGCGTCGAATCTGTCTGCATTCCCGTGCTAATTAAAACTGCTCTCCAGAAGCTGAGAAACATTCGTCGACGAAAAACTCCTCCTAAGCAACCAGACCCAATCTTTGCTCTCGGGTTCGGGAGAGAGATAAGTTTGTGCGCTTGCCGATACTAGGATGTGACACCTGTTCTCGGTAATCTCCGCTTTCGACGATGTTGTGCCAGCGTATTCTTTGATAACCCTATCAATGTTCTACCAGATACTTTTGAACGGACTTCTTTGAGGTTCGTGTTGTTCCTTTGATCAGCGAAACAACTTACGGGTTAATACTTTGACCCTCGAGCGCGTGGGTGAAAAATATTCCCTGTATTGCACAGGAAGGGTATCCTATCCCATTGTTCACCTTGTATATTTTTATTAATTAAATAAGAGAGTGCTGAAACTGCCAAACATTGCTAGGAAAGCAGCACAAAAAGAAATGAAAAATAGCAAAAAAATTCGAATGAAATATTTGCGACCCTGGCTCAAGCTAGATCCGACGATCCAAGGATTAGAAGAGCAAGCGCCCTTACGGAGGTCCATGACTCCCGGACCACAACGAAACACCCACAGAGATCTCTGGCACAGCGTCTAGCCCACAATCCAGAAGAGATCCTCTTTCAAGAATACTGGTAACCCTTGTCTAGCCCGCGAGATCCGATCATGCCAGTCGACTGGTCGCAGACAAGACTCGCGTGATCCCCTGTGCCGGAGATCCACCCTATCCGACTCGTCCACAACGACCGACAATCTCCATTAAAACGAAGCCTGGGAACCGCGTTTGGGGAAAGAAAGGACGACCACGAGAATCCCGGGAGACACCTTCGTGAAAGGTAGAGCCGGGGACGAGTGAATCGTCGGAGGATCGTTCGGCTCGATCTCGGTTGAACTCACCGAGCACGGAGAGGCTGAGTCCGGATCCAGGCCTGGGCGGCCTGTGCCTGTCTGGGGGCGCCATGGCTGCAGGTTGATTTAATCCAGCAGGCTGCAGTCGGGTTCTCTCATCGCACTGTCCCTCTCTCGCACACACAAGTCACGTTTTCGTTTTTCACTGGGTTTCCCGCGAACGATCGACAAGCGACTGCCCGGCGACAGCAGCCTCGACTTTCGGTGGTCTTACGGGCCCCGGCGGGCCCAGGGCGCCGCGGGTAGCAATTTCTCAGCGATTTGTTGGCCTGCGACGGGTACAGGGCACCGGGTCGTCATTTTATCGGGCTGACGGGGTTGGCGGCGACTCGGATTCGCGAGCGTCTCGTGATTTCGGAACGGTGGTGGCTGACTGACTCTAACGGCTGCACCGACGTGCGTTCTTCGCGGACGCAGCTCGAGCACTGACTGCCAGACGGACTCGCCACCTCGGCACCGGTCCACTCGCGTGACGCCTGATTGGCTGATTGGCCGACCGGTCGACTGGCTCGACTGGATAGACGCTGTGTGTTGGTTACCCGACGAGACGACT
Source organism: Augochlora pura (assembly GCF_028453695.1). Classification (NCBI taxonomy): domain Eukaryota; kingdom Metazoa; phylum Arthropoda; class Insecta; order Hymenoptera; family Halictidae; genus Augochlora; species Augochlora pura. Next base: position 4,212 of record NW_027581228.1, read on the forward strand.
CTCTGGTACGAACGTCCGCTACTCCGCTGCTCCTCACGGTCGTTCTTCCTCGCTGGTTTTCTGTCTGGTAGAGCCGGTCGCCGTAGCGCGCGGACGCATGCGCCGTTCTGCACGGGACCAAACAGTCCTCGTAGCTCCTCCGCACCGAGCTCCAAGGAGCCGAGGGATACGCGCACGCCCTCGTCGCTCCTTCGACTCCTTTTTCGAGCCCCCTCCACGATGGGAATTTTAATTGCGCGCTGGCAAAGGTAAGCGCGGATAATCTCTCGAAATCTCGATATGGATGCTCCGGTTTCACTGTCTTCGGTGCAACCGACCGGACAATTGTAATTTCTCCGAATACAATTGTATTCAAATAACAAAATTCATTCGAATACAATTCGT
>NW_027581229.1:0-4594 GCF_028453695.1 Augochlora pura
GTCGTGACATAGGTTATTTTTGAGAATAAGATCTTCTTAGATCTGGCCAACAGTTAGCATACTAGTTTTATTACCGTCTTCCTCAATAACCATGACGTGTCGTAAAATCGACGTTTCCGAGAGAACTTCCAAACAACTTAAGCCTTATTTAACAATCGGCTCAGTACAGTGTTTAGTTGAAGACTTACACAAATCCATGAATATTACTAATTCTGTGTGTGCAGTTTATTTCTAGTTTAACGGAGGCACTCACTGAAAGCCGCTTGAATTTTCTACGTTTTTATTCTACGGTTTGTTTATCCAGGAAAGGAATGTTCACAACCTGGAAAAATTGCAATACCACGTACTTGTCGATTACTTTAAAGAGGAGCAGATGTCCTTCATTATTGTCAGGATTTACTGTGGATTACGCGATTTTAATAAGCGCATAAAGGGAACAAAAGCACAAATAGACACGTTTACTTATTTATATATACATATAGACAAAAGAAAGATTAATGTTACTGTCGCGTCGCGAGCGGCCTATGCAAGGTAGGAGACTCTGAAAGGTAGTTACTGATCTACCTTTTATCTTATTAATGATCTACCTGTACGGCTTCCCCCATGGGTCCTGATCAACAGACTTGATGAAGGTAAGCCAGGTTTCGTTCTTTGCTTTTCTGATCTCTGCCTGAGATTCCTCTTTTTGTCTTTGTATGCGCTTTTCAGTTTGTCAATTATGTTATTAGGTGTCTGTTTCGCCCTGGCCCGTTGGAATCTCCTTCTAGCCCAGACGACTTCTTCCCTGGCCTTGGACGTAATTGGATTCCACCACCATACTCCCTTTTTTTGGTTGTGTGTGTGGTGGACCTTTTTGCTAGCCTGCTTCACTAATTGGGTGATTTTACTTATGTACACATCTACATCATCGGTATTTGCCACTTGCATTGCGTCTGTTGTCCATGACCATTCGTGGTATTTGCTGGTGAAATCCTCGAGGTTGAGTTTTGTCCTGGCTGGTTGGTCTGCCACTAGATCTTGGCGCGCGCCATCGCTCTTCCATTTAAAAATATGCCTTAGATATCGATGGTCTGATGCTGTGTATGTATTTAATATTTCGCTCTTCAAAAGAGCGGAGACACAGTCCTTTCCACATATAAGAATGTCGATGAGAGACTTGTGCCCGTCTCTTTCGAAGGTAAAATCACCTTTACTCCTAATCGGCGTCATGTCATTTCTATTAATTAGCTCGAGGATTTCATAGCCTCTTTTGTCACTCACCTTAGACCCCCAAGTCACAGCTTTCGCGTTAAAATCGCCTGCAATAATCGTCCTGTCGGTTCCAACTCTGGTGATTTCTCTTTCCAGTACGTTAATGATTTCCTGGAATTTCGTCATTGTAATATTGGGAGAGATATAACAACTGAATATTTTCAGTTCGTCAACCTCTACAGCCACAATTCTTACATCCCTGGAGAGGGTTTGTATGTTGCAGGCCTTCTCAATCGTTGTCGGGGTCGCTCGCCGTTCGGCCGTTCGGGGAAATGACAATCGATATCATTTTCCCCGAACGGCCGCTGGCTACATTGTCAAGACGAAGGGCACCGTTCGCGACAGAAAGTCGGGTCCGCGGTTTACGTGCCCGCGTCCGTTGTCCGTTTGATGTGCAGCCACAGCTGCTGACCCATCGAATACTACTTGCAACTTGGTGGTTAAGCTTGTAGTTTTCATCACTGCGTGATGTGGTAGATAATACCCGTCGTTTAGGATTTGTGAATAGGGGTACATCGGTCATGTGACCTAGATTAAGGTAGTCTTGAAGAACTACATTGTACTCTTGATGCAAGATTGGGTCGCGCTGTAGTTTGCGTTCCAGCGATGCGAGTCGTTTGAGAGCCATTGTTTTTGAGGTGCCGAGTTGCGAAATATGGTTATTAGATATGATTTTTCTGCGTGGCGAGGTTGTAGCGGTTTTAGCTGAGAGTGCACTGTCATCTTCTGTGGGTATTCCGCTGAAGTCTGAGGTTGTCAGGCTACTTGCTATTCGTAGAGAGGCTAGACTTTTCCCTAACGTCTCAATTTCTTTTGCTCGTTTATGATTCCCGTCATTAGCAATTTTAAGCATTCTTTGTATTTCTGCCATGTTGCTCTCATGACGTTCATTCTGCTTCTGTAGTGCATCTAAGATCGCTCTAATGTTTGGATCTGTGGATGTACCCGGTGTTTGTGCCATTTTTATTGATTTCACAGAATCGATGGATGAATCTTGAATCGATAGACTAGTGAGGCTATTCCGTCGTTCTCTATACTTAGTAAAAGAATCCAGTGTTTACCTGCTCGTTTTTTTTTCGTAGGAAGTATTCCGTAGAAGAGACTCCAAAACGTGGCTTCAAGCTAGTCTTCTTCACAATAACTGCTCGTAATAATGCGTGCGTCTCCTGATGTGGTGCGTAGCCCTGGGATTCGATCCTCACTCGTAGTAAGAAAGAATCACAGTTTCTAGGAGAACAATTAGCACTATCCTGGCAGGATCGCCAAAATGTCACGTAAAATAATTTGAACGAATATAAAAAACAAGGAGTCGTTGAGCCGTAGCCCAACAACTATTTCGTTATTTAATAATCTTTTAATTTTACAACGACACGGCACTTGGATCGCAGAAAAGATTGCTACACGCGTGGATTATGTATATATACTATATTTACCAGAGAAACGATAGAACACGTCTTTGCTGCCCGACGATCGCACAGAGAAGAATGAGTCGCGGTAGACTCGCTCGGGAGACGATCGCTCTTTGCCGATCGTCGTTTGTCTTATGAAGCCTCGTGTCGCAACGAAGGCAACGGGTACCCTTAAGGTACGATCCCGTTTCCAACACTTCCCCTCGAGACGGGGCGAATAGCCTACTCGGTTTGAATCCCGATCAGTCCCAAACGACTGGATAGTCTGTCATGTTTCGGGCCCGGCAAGCCCTTTGTAAGGACGTCGGCCAGCATTTCCTCGGTACAGATGTACTTTATTTTCACCTTCTCGTCTCGCAAAGCGCCGCGTACTAAATGATGCCTTATGTCTATGGGTTTGGTACGATTATGAAATATCGGATTTCCCGCTAGCTCGATCGCGCCTTGATTGTCGCAGTGCAGAGTGACGTTCGCCAGGTTCTTGAAACCTAGCTCCGAAAGAAAACTGCGCAGATGAATCGCCTCTTTCGTAGCCTCGCTCAGGGCCATGTATTCCGCTTCTACGGATGAGAGAGCCACGGTCCTTTGCTTCCTCGATTCCCAAGAAATCGTAGCGCTGGCTAGAAGGAAAGAATATCCCGTGAACGACCTTCTATCGTCGGGACAGTTTCCACAATCCGCATCCACGTAGCCCTGTACCGGCTCGCTGCTTGCATTGTACGTAAGGCCTAAATCGCGCGTACCTTTTAAGTAACGCAGAATACGTTTCGCAGCCGCCCAATGCGCCTTACCGTAACAATTGTTGAATTGGCTTAATGCGCTTACCGCGTGCGCTATATCGGGTCTGGTCGCTACTGCCAGGTACGTCAGTGAAGCCATAAGTTCCCCGAACGGAAGTTTATCCTCGACCCCCCTTAAACTTTCGTTGGGTTCATTTCGCAACTTATTGTTTACTTCTAACGGAGTCGATGTCGGTTTGCAGTCCGACATCCCGAAACGGTCCAGGAGATCATTTATATAGCCGCGCTGGTGCAATTTTATCGCATCGACTGAACGACGAAATTCGATGCCCAAGCAACATTTTACGGTGCCGAGGTCCTGGACCTCGAATGTCTTTTTGAAATGGTTCTTGAATGATTTTATTTTCTCAAGATCGCGTGAAGCAATCAGAAGATCGTCCACGTACACCAGTACCAGTAGAATATCTTCCCCTCGCCCCTGATAGTATACACATGGATCGGCGTTACTCGATATCAATCCGTATCGCGTTAACTCGTCGTCCAGCCGACGATGCCAAGTGCGTCCGGCTTGTTTCAGCCCGTATAAGGCTTTACGCATTAGACAAACTTTGTCGCCGTGTCGCAAACCATCGCGCATTTTGAGCGCCTTCGATGTGATTTCGCTATCGCATTTTCCTTCGAGTCTACCGTTTAAATACGCGGATGTCACATCCATCTGATGGATGCTCATATTGTATTGAGCCGCTAGGGCGGTCATAAGTCTGACCGATTTTAAACGGGCGACCGGAACGAATGTTTCGTTAAAATCGACTCTGCGTTGCTGAGCGAAACCGCGCGCCACTATCCGAGCTTTTCGCCGCTCAAGATCCCCGCTGGGCTTGTACTTGTTTCGCAAAACCACGCGACTTCCGATTACTTTCGCATTAATCGGACGCTGCACCAGATCCCAGGTGTTGTTTTTAATTATGGATTTTAATTCTACTGCGATGGCTTCGTGCCATGCCTGCGCGTCGGGACTCGCGATTGCTCGTGTCAAGGGAATTTCGGCCATGAGCGACCAAGAGATAAGGTACGTTAACCGGATGCACCTTAGGTGGGCCAGGTGAGTTGACTTGGTGCGTTACGCGTCTCAGGTTGGCTTATGGCTAGTCGGCCCGGTATGCCATGCGTCTCAGGTGGGCTAAGGTGAGCTGG
>NW_027581230.1:0-4593 GCF_028453695.1 Augochlora pura
ACAAATCGATTCATTGAGAAGCTCAGACTTCTGAAATAACGGCAACCTCGAGTGGCACGGAACCGGCGACGGAGCTTCTGGAAAACACGTTTAGGGGTGGCAGAAACGTACAGAGAGCGCCGGGTCTACGCCTGCATCTCGTGTGTCTGGTAAAAGCCACTCGATAAGCTTGACCGGTATAATTCAATTCGAATTTTCCTGTGAAAACGATGAAAAGACCGGCGAGAGCCCTTTCACCGGCCGCGGAAGAAAGCCGGGGTAAGAAGGTCCGGTAACTAGATCACGTCAAAAATAAAGACAAGGAACGTCTCCTCTCCTACCGGGAATCTTTTCAAACGACCCTATCCCCCCTTTCTCGACCGTGCCGTTTCAGTCGAATGACAAAATTACTGCGATCCGCGCGCGGGTCCTTTTCCTCGAATTTCACGCGAGACGAACATCGAATAGCTGTGTTTCTGGTACCAGCTACTTTCCGGGGACTCCTTTCCGAAAAACAGATCCCGTATCGGGAACTTATGCGAAACAGAGTCGCCTGCGTCGCTGTTTGCAATCACTTACTTGCCTTTCAACGGTACACGACGCGCGCGGCGATCGGTTTGAGAGGTTCACTACGAGATATTGCTGATATTTCTACCCTCCGACCGCGGCTGATTAGTTTACTTTGTTCCGCAAATATGATTTTATTTGGTCTGCAGCCTCCGAGGTAACTGGGCTTTGAATTTTATGCGCCTGGGACCGATATCAGTGAAACATACAACCGCGAAGTCTACAAGAAAATTGGGAATGATATTTTATATTCGTCTGGTTAGAATTTCTGGCATAGGAGATGCTGCGTCGAATCGTCGTTCTGTATAGTTCAGAAAAGCATTTAATTTAATTTAATTTAATTTAATTTAATTTAATTGATGATGATTAATCTTGTTACTGGATTTTAGTTCAGCGAAATTTTAGAAAATAGAGATAAAATAAATAAATATTAAATAAAATAAATATTATACTAGAAACATCGGCTTCTAATCGAATCGAATCAATGGCACAGAGAGAACGTTAATGCATCAAATAAATTACAGATGAACAATATTAAAGTGCCGCGAAATGAACGCAGCCCGAACAAATTTTTCTCGATGCCGTCTCAACAGTCTCGCTTGTGGCGACTTGCTTATCGCTTTGACTGACAGATCAGTCGCTATAGAATCTTCTGGTGGTCGGGGGAAGCCTCCCCTTAATAAAATGGGAGCGGTATAAGCCAATATTTGTCGCACTCCCGATTTTTTCTAACCTTATCAATCCTCCGGGAGCCTGAGCATATTTATTTCAATCAATATTTTACGGTACACAGTGATTTTTCATTTCGGTGGAAAATATGTTGCCGGCGTAGTTGATGCCAATCTGTGCTGTGCCGATAACTACACCGGGTCTGATAAGCTAAAAGCGTAGCTATTAAAGAGAAAGGTCCAGTACTGTTTTAAGTTCCAAGTAATTTCTGTATTCACCGAGCGAAAATTTTTATTTGTCTGGAAACGTTCGACGAAGAAAAAGTAGCGGTAAAATTACTGAGTTTAAAAGTTAAAAGTTAAAAGTTAACGAGAGATAAAGAACTTTTTATATCGTTAATATTTGAATAAAACACAGTACAATGAAACGTATAAAACATTGCTTATATTACAATATTGTTTCGTTTAGCGCATACGAAAAAAATAAAAAGAATAATAAAAAGAAAAAGAGATTAGAGATTTTTAGCGCCTTTAAGTCAGAATGGAATCAGTATTATCTTTACTTCCTCCATTATTTAAGTGTTCAACTAAATGTAGACACACGATAAATACATAATTTTTGCTTCTATAAAAAAATTATTACAATCGAAGACGTTCCACTCATTCTAATTGCACATAAAATGGTGAAATCACAATTTTTATTACGTTAATTCTATACGCAGTATGTAGAAGAGATCGATTTATTCGATGGTACACACTGGAGCATTTCACGATATACAATAAAAATGGGCGAGACGACAGTCACAGGATGAAAATTAAAATATTTTTGAAGATCGTGCGAGGATCGGAATTATGCTGTAAACGATTTCTCGATTGATTAAATCTAAGTGAAATGAATTCTTTAAACATACGAAAAATTCACTTGTAAATTGAATAGCGGAAGCAAAGAACTAAAAAGCCACGAGACATACACATTAAAACAAAATACAAAAAGATCTTTGATGCTACTTAGAAAAACCATTCCAATACATAGTTATTTCTTGAGAGATTAGCTCTCCCGATCGGTCCGTTGCAACTGTTTCGCGAATATTACTGCGTGTTGCATCGTCGCAACTAGCCGGCGAAGAACCGGCGCCCCTTCGGTGACACTGTCGCTCGCTTTCAGCGTCAATTACCTCATTGAGCGGCGGTTTCGGCTCAACAAACGACAATCAAGCCGGCGCGCGAAGGCTTTCTCCGGTGATCGGCTTCTTCCGAAACGCGATTTCCGCGAAAATTGCCGGGGCGCGACCCTCTCGCCACCTCCCCCCTCTCCCGTAATTCTCTCCCGGAGGCAGCCTCCCCCGCCCTGTTTCTCCGCCGTCGTATGTACCATGGGAAACGCGTTTCCCATTTAGCTCGTTTCTGTGACTCACGGGGACAGCTCCCGAAGTGGGATATCGTGTATAAGCAGCCGACTGCCGTTCAATGCGCTTTCAGTGTCTTGAAAGCGGGTCCCGGGCACGGCATTTCAAAACCACGCCGCGGGAATTCAGGTCGTGATCGTGCAACTGTGTGCCACCCGCACCATTTTACCGCTGTCGTTCGCACCGTAGAAAACATTCTATGGCGGAGCTTCGACGAGGACTTGCACGATTTTTGGCGATTCCGTCGGGTCGCGGCAGGCATTCGGATTCTGCGTCGTTGAAATGCTTGCCTGGAACTTAAAACTACTGAACATCAATGTCTATAGGGTTTTCCAATAGGGACGGGTCTGTAGCCGCCATGTTATTTTGGATGCGTCGATTAAATCTGTTGTTTAGAATTCGGTCGGTTATGCCAAATCACCATGGCAATTTACACGATTGAGAAGCACGCCGAAATGATCAAATTGTATTATCAAAATGAGTGTTCGTTAGTGAAAACGTTGCGCCCATTTCATGGTAGACGCGGTGGCCGTTCAAAGTCGACCCTCCAACGTTTGGTGGCCAAATTCTAGACGACCGATTCGGTGAACGATCAGCCAACGCTCGTACGTCAACGGAAAGCCAGATCGGCCGAGAACATCGCCGCTGTCCGTGAAAGTGTGCAGGAGAACCCGCAGGCAGTCGATTCGTCGCCGTGCACAAGAACTTGGTCTTTCGCAGTCTTCAACTTGGCGAATTTTGCGTCTGGACTTGGGCCTACACCTGTACAAGATCCACCTGACCCAGGAGCTCAAAGTTAATGACCACAGACAACGCCGTTTGTTCGCTGACTGGAATTGACCACCAAGATCGTGCGATTTGACCCCTCCAGACTTCTTCTTGTGGGGTTTTCTGAAGTTGCAGGTCTATACCAGTAAGCAAAGATCGATCGACGCTCTCGAAGTCAACGTAGCCCAGGACATCGCTCAAATTCAGCCGGTGCTATGCGGCAAAGTCATTGATAATTGGACCTCTCGGATACTTGCCACCGTGCAAAGCCGCTGGGGACATTTGAACGATGTCATATTCCATATATAATGGCATATACGGGCCTTTCAATTAAAAAAGAATTCGTTAACCCTTTCGCTACGGCGGTTCAGTCCGTGGATCTCCGGGACCTCCCGCCGAAATTGTGCACATTGCGCGTGGATAGTGTATTTGGGAAGAAAAGGGATTTTTCTTTAAAACAATATACTTATAATTTCTGCATAAGGTATAAAGTTATTTAATAGGTAAAAGAAGTCTCATTAACAATGGAAAAAAGTGAAGAAATAATATATAATATGCAGTAATAAAATAAAACATAGTATGCATAATACAAAAGATAATAGCAAAAATTTACCGGCATGTTGGATATATCCGGCGTTCGGAGCGAAAGGGTTAATACCTCATACACAGCCCCTTCTATTCCATTTCAAAATCGACCCGCCTTTACTGGAAAACTCTACAGGTATAAATTAACGACAAATTTATATAACGGTGAATTTGCTCTGACGTAGGAAGTAAGAGAATAATTAGAATACAAAAGAATAATTAACCTCTTAGGCACGGCAGGATTTTGCACAAATAAAGTTTTTCGTCACTAAATTACCATTTTCTCTTAATATAAAGTTTTTCGTAACTAAATTACCATTTTCTTTTAATATATATTTTTTCCGTGTATCTATATATAGTATTAATAACATATATTCTTTTCTTAATATATCGTTTATACACACACTTTCACTTTTATTGTTTGCTATAATAAATAATAAAACAATCGAGCGAAGCACAAATCATTCGCGAAAGTCACTATAGTGGCGCCTCGTGCCTAAAAGGTTAATAATAAATCTTATAAATAATTATATCTTAATAAAAGATATAACAAAGTTCCTGTCGATGAAAGACGTCGCAAAGTTCTACGTAGTTGTTGCAAAGGAAATATTGCAAAGTGA
>NW_027581231.1:0-4584 GCF_028453695.1 Augochlora pura
AATGTCTTAATAACGAAAAAAAGCAACTTTATTAATAGAATAAAATGAGAGAGATATAGAGATACAAAAAACGAAATACAATTATTAGCTATTCACCGCAGCTACGACCGATCACAACTGAGGATCGCTTCGGCGATCCTCTCCGCGTTACCGCTGATCGCTTGCCTTTGTTTTTTCCGCCGAGCGCAACACCCGGCCATCCACCAAGTCACCGCGCTCGCGACATCCTACATATACTTGATGTCGCAAAAATTATGTTCTTCCCGAAAAATCTGAGGGTGTTCGAAGTAACTTTCTCCTTTACAGAAATTGTTTCCGAGGCATCATTAACGAGTTATTAACGGAAAACACTGACCAATAAGGGACAAGCGTAAGGTGACTGATCGTAAGCCGATCTCGCCTCTTATTGGACACTGTTTTTCGTTAATAACTCGTTAAGGATGCCTCGGAGACAATTTTTGTAAAAGAGAAAGTTACTTAAAATAATCTCAAGAACCTCTCATTTCACGGAAGTAACATAATTTTGGGACACATATATATATAACTATACAAAAGTATAGTCATAATTATCGATGTTTTTTTACCGTCACCGAAAATCGATACCAAAACGCAGAGTAACTGGCACGAAGCTTCCATTGTCCATGATTTTATTGTTCGATACCATTTTGATGGTGATTCCGCATTTCTATTGGTTTCGGTACGTACTTTTCTCCAACCAGCGCCTTTGTAATCAATGGCTGCAAAAAACCATTAATAATTAGCAGGTAACATAGAATATCGTCGTTGAACCCTCTTATAATTAACGCGAAATGTCACTGTTCTACATACACTGAGATGGCATCTGCTGTAACTAATATGAAAATAATTGTACAAATAATAATAACTAATATGAAAATAATTGTACAAATAATAATTAATTCTGGAACTGTAGCTGTTATAATCTATACGGAAAAATCTTGTTTGATAAAAGCATGTATAGCGATAAGAACGAACTACTTTATTTTGACCGTCTTCGATATGTCAATATTAAGCAAATCTGAATTCTGAAAGAAAAAGTATTGCATTTCATGGTTCAGAACTAAGAAAATTAAAATTAATTCTTAAAAAACTATGCGCTACAGAATACCTCAGCAATACTAACATAACCTCGGCGAATGAGCCGAGATGGATGATAAATAAAAAAGGAACAATTAAATAGATTGTTCTCTACTATCAAAATTTATCCCTGAAGAGGTTAATGGAACATCTAAGATCTTCTATATTATTATTTCAATAATATGACGTCGCCCTGAAAGAGATCACAGCTTGTTTTCCAGGTAAGACTTTCGGAAATGTAAAATTTACAAATTGAATTCACAATTTTGTTTCAGTAATCTAAACGAACTAAACGACGTTTGACATGAAACTTGATTCCAACATTAACAAATACCGTTATAGTCTATATTTATTTGATGCGCATATTTTCAGATTCGAATAATAGTTATATACGAAGACCAAAGCTGTTAGTCTATTCTGACTTGTGCGACAGAGTCGCCTAGCTATCCGGAGTGAATTTAGAATTTTATAAATTTTAACAATTTCACTGTTAACTCAATATCCTATAAAATTCCATTAAACTAAAACGACTTGTTTAACGAAATCAAACGTACGTACCAAAAGATATTTCAATTCTGCTACCATCCGTTTTACACTTTGCGTGATCATGCCGTCGCCGTCAGTGTCCACTTCGTAGTCCCAGCCAAAGAAGTGTTTCACAGAATTGGGGCCGTTAACCATTATCATTAAAATGGTTTCGAAGAATGGCACGATCCCCTTGTTCAGGTACTCCTCGACGTCCCATACGGCGTTGTTTATCGAATGCTTGGACCAAAGGGCGGCTTTTCCTGTGTATATAGCGAGAAGAAGGAAATATTCCAGCACGGCATTGTAGATTTTCAAGCGAGCGATCATCAGTTCGTAATAAGCTTCGAACAACGGGGTAAGTTTTACAATGACGTCGTGCACCTGACGGCGGACGAACAACAGTACGTTCTCCAAGAGCATCTCGAATGCTTTCATCGGTGTATCTGCCTGGCGCTTGTCCCCAGGGAAGATGTGCTTTCTCAGGAAATCGAGGATCTTATGCAACGTTTGGGTTGGGTTTTTCAGCGTCTGAAACTCATCAGATTTCACAATTATTGACGCGCCGCATGAGGATTGTGAAAGCTACGCCTTCTAACTTCCACCAAGCATCTCCTGCCCCTTGGTCAACTAAATGCTGGGGACAGGGAGCGAGACGCGCGATAGAAGTCGGGGGCAGTGTACTCGCTAAAGGAGGCTACACGAGGAATAGGGTGCTGACACGTGCGCAGGAAGTTCCGCGCTGGAACACGAGACGGCGTATCTATCGGGCGATCATTAGAATTCTGAACTACAATCAGATAGAAGCACTATGTCGCATCGCAGTTGAAGGTTAGAATTAAATGTTCACCCAATAGACGCGCCGCGTCGCTGCGCGGGATCTCCACGCTACATAGTGATCAATAACTGACCAATTATATCGGTCGATTATTGTATCTATGATTAAGGTTGAGTAATAGTATTTTGATTCTTACCTGTATCACAGAGATTACAAAATCCATTCCTATATTTATCAGCACCTTCACAAGTTTTCTAATACACCTGTCGCTTTGTATAAGAATGATCATTGTATTGTTTAGGCCATCGGTGGGGACAACAGCTGAAAAATTAATTGTTCGGTCAGGTATTGCTATCTTAATCAACGAATAGCAATGCATGCGATATTCCTCTTCCAATCTATATTATCGTCCGAATGTTAGCTAGCTAATCTCCATGTAAAATTATATAAACATGACTGTTGTTGAAATCGTTATTACTTTAAAGTGTGTCTAGGTCACGAAATATTATTTCCTTCTTAAATCATTCCAATTATACAAATTCAATTGGCGAAACTAAAAATGCTTGAAAGTCGCTGCATTTTTGCCTATCGATATCAATACAAAAAAATAAAATGACTCGTTGGCCAACTTTAGTATGTACATATTTGGAAACTTGAGAACAAGTACAACGAACTCTCCAGCGGAACGAAATAAATCTATTCGACAACTTCAGGGATCGTTAGAAATTACAATATCTTTACTTGAATTTCTTACAATTTTTTTCGTTATTATGATCATCGGGCAACCATCCATCCAAGCGGCTCTCCAGATAGCTGAGACCATCGCTGACACTTTCAACCATAGACTCTAGGCTCAGAATAGTCTTAATTTTGTTGATTGCGTACCCCATTGCGCTGCTGTACATCTTAAAGAAACGCGAAATTAGTTGGCCACATAATGCAAAATTTCGAGGGACGATCTGGTTGTTGAGAAACAAGTGGCCGACGATCTCTTGTTTCCATGCAATATATAATTTTGCAAACTATAATTTTTTACAGATTATGCAAACAATAACGGCGTAGAATAACGCCCCCGCAGGAATTGATTTCCATTATTTAACCCTTTCGCGCCGAGCGTCGCATATATGCGACATCCACGCGACGACCGTGGGTACGAGCGCCGCATATATGCGGCATCCAAATTATGTGTATACAGGTGGCATCCGTAGGCAAAATACAAAAATAATTTTGTATTTTTATAATTTTGTAGGTCCTTTCATATTAAAAATGTAAACATACTTGTTACATTAAAGCAATGATTGTTTTATTCAGCACAGTTATTTAAAACTAAGAAAAACGTATGTATACAGAAATCACATGCAATGTGCATATTTCTGGCGCGAGCTTTCGTTCAATGACAGTACTTCGGCGGACGACATTGCCGCAGTGAAAGGGTTAAGGTCAGGGACCACAGCATTATGGAGACAGTCGACAATCGTTTTCAAAAATCGCCAGTTTCTCACCATATAACCATGAACACGCGAAGGGGCTTACTTGTCGCGGGGGCAGGTGCACTCCCGGCACCTTCTCTTCCACCACATCGATTCCCTTGCAGAGCAAATCGTCGACCGCCTTGATTGGGCCACTGAAAACGTTGATGGCCGGTGTCGCTATGTCTTTCGCCACCACCAGCGATTGCTCGGCAGTGTCCAAACTCCAGTTAATCAAAGAGTTCGAACGCTGAATCAGATTAGAAATGGTGCAATTGAATTTCTTTAGGGAACATGCGCGCGGATGGGATCCTATTCATCACAGAAGACCACACGAGGGCAAGAAAATCGCGAGTATAACGATAAAACGACGTAGATAAAACGCCCACTGGCAGAGAATTTTTAATCCCAAAACCCATTTTTCAACCGTTGCACGAGCAAATATACGCAAATTTCGAAACAGCAATGGGACCGGCTTTTTCAAAAACAAATCTGAAACGACTCGACCAGCGTATTGTCGATTTGGAATGGAATTTTCTGAAAATGAAGGGGATCGATCAACGATAGTCTAATTGCATCTGTGAGCTAACATAATTGACGCAAAGCGATAAATCTATCGAGAACTATTTTCGCGACCTGTACAAAATGGTTCGCTAAAAACGAACCTCCTTAAAATCTTGCTTCCGGTGAACGTAGCGAAAAGACGCGATGCAACGC
>NW_027581232.1:0-10256 GCF_028453695.1 Augochlora pura
AGGATATTAACTCTTTACAGTATTGAATATAACCTCCGCGAGTCCTGAAAAGGACTAGTCTTTTATTTTTCCTTCTCCCAAATGTTACAACGTTTTCCACTTTGATTTGGGCAGAAAGGGGCTCGTCGAAGGTGGCTTCCTCGAAGATAAAAATGACTCGTCTGGGTTGGCTTCATTTCCCTGGTCAGACGTGGTTTGCCAATTTCCTTTTTGATTACTTCCTTGGATGCCTATGAAAATAACGTACGAATAATTCAATTAGTGATTATTGTATACGTATTCGTTTCACCGTTTCCTTTCGCTCCTCGCAACGATGCTCGTGCGCTTGGAGGGGGAAACGGCCTACCTCTCTGCGTAACGCAGTGAGAGTGTGTGGACTGTATATGAATTCGGCGATTCCCGTTAAAAGGAATACGTCGATGGCACACGCGCGGATTCAAACCTTGATTAACTAGGCACGACTGAGGCGTGCAGTTTCAAACCAAGATACAATCGGCGTCGACTGCAGGAGTTTTTTACTGCACGTACCCGGAGCGCGTTTTAGTGGAGGTTGTAAAGCTCCACCAATGCTCACCGGGGGTGTGTCCGATTTAACAGACCCTTTAACGACGCCTAACCGTCGCCCTTCTTCCACCCTCACGCTATGCCTCTATTCGTCATCTATGGCGAGGAGGTAGAAGAGGCTATCGGACACGAGACTTGCCTCGATTCCCTGCGAAGGTCTGTACGGACCGTAAGATGGATGGGCCTTAGCTGCGTCGACCGCTCTATTCCCGCAGGAACGCTATTACGGTCGACAGGCAAGCTAACCTACCGTACGTGCGTAAAGATCAGAGTAAGATCCGATTCACATGACGTACGGTTTCAACAGCACAAATCTCCAAATTCTTCCATTCGGCAATACTACCGAAAATCGGGGGTGCTCGTACGGGCGCTCTTAGTCCAGGGGGTTCCTGTCCCACTTTGCTTCCACGTACGTTCCAATTGTCCTGAGGTGGCTGAGAGACTGTCCGGCTCGTATCCTTGTATCAACTGGATCCCTCCGGACAATGCTGGCTCTCAGTCCTACAATTTAACTATTTTTACCAGAGATTTCTATATCGAAAGACTTACGTGTTCGGAGCTTGGTCGCAGTACGCTTCGCTCAACTTTGCTCTCAAGAGAGTGGAAGTGTTTCGAAGTAGAAGACCAGTATGGTTCGCAACGAGACTCCGTCTGGTGCAACCCTGTCAGTTCTCTCGATTTCTTTTCCACCCTTCTCTGTCAACTGTACAAAATTAAGTGTATAATTTGTCTTCTCACAGATTTTCTATCGAGAGACTTACGCGATCAGAACTTGGTAGCACTATGCTCCGCTGGAACTTGCTCTGACGATAGCGTGAGCATGACGGACACAACGATCCGTAAGATAGAACAGCGAGACTCTGTCTCCGGCTGCAATCCAAACGTTCCTCTCAATTTTGCTCAACCTTTCCTGAAGATAGTTCAAACTAGACTACGTGCAGAGTCAGCTGCGCTAATGTCGAGCTATCCTGAATAGCCGACACGCGGCGCTGACTCTCGTGTATCTCTATCTCACTCGTTCTATTGTCGTTTCTCTCTCTCGGCGGCGCAAAGTCACCGCTCGAATTTGAACTATTCTGACGTGTCCACCGGCCTTGACTTTGAACGGTGTAATCCTCGCGAATTTTAACCGAAATCCCACGTATCAGCTCGGTTTTTCAATCTACTGCTGTTAGCTCGCGTCTTCCCCTTGAAGGGCACCGCCCGGGGGTCACGCGGCACAATAGGCATCGAAATCACGTTATGGAAAACTCTCCGCTAATGGCTACGATTTAAACACTCACAAAAGAATAAACTGGCCGAGATCATGGAGAATCAAACCCACATAATAAGATCCGAATTTAATGACATGCACAACAAATACCAAAACCTTACGACACAAATTCAGACGATGTATCAAAAATCAGAACTAATAGCGGAGTCACTTCAAGAAACTCAGAAAGCCGTAAGCAAAGCCCGGTTAGACACCCTGGTACGGAATTCACTGCAGACTTTAGATCTCGCCGTAGAAAATTACCGATCAAACTTAATTATCATGGTAGATGCAATTCTCTTCGCCAGGCAAGGACTCCTCCACCCAGCCATATTATCACCCAAGCAACTTCTAGCCGCTGCTCATAAACTTAAAAACGCCACCAATTACGAATTTCCGTTAAATCCGACTGAATTGCTCTCCCAGCAAACTGACGGAATAACCAGACTGCAGATAGCATACTCAAAAGGCAGAATTCTATTTCAACTAACTGTACCGCTATTAGATGCCGAAACCTTTCAATTGCATAAAATACATCCTAACCCTTCCACGCAAATTCAAGGTATTGATCAGGTTACCATCTATATAAAGCCAGTCACACCTTTCCTAGCCATCTCTACGTCAAGGAACGATTATATCTTGCCTGACGCCACATTTATTCACAAGTGTTTTCAGCACCACAAACAATATATTTGTGAAGCATCATTGCCCATGTACAGTATGGACACTCGGCCAATTTGTGAAGCAGAATTACTTCAGAAGTCGACACCGGACACATGGAAAAAGTGTGACATACAAATGTTACTCACCACGGACGAAAGGGAGCCCCTGGAATCCGGACAAACATGGCTCTTCTACGCAAAAACCGAAAGAAAAATACAAATTTTCTGCAACTGTCACTCTGCTGGGATGGATTACATTCACAACGCAGGGTTAATCTAACTGCAAGCTGGATGTACAGCCACCACAGAAGCCACGCAAATTCAGGCAGTCATCGCCATGACAACAATAAGAGAACAGGAAAAACTTCACAAATAGAATTCAGCAATGCAGAAGGACGCAACCACACAGACTGAGTCAGCGGAGGGCCACAGGAGTTTCTCCATGCAGACCGAGCATACTGGTACCTGGACCATGGAACAGAGAGACGGGCATGTGGACTACTCCTCCGGAAGCTTTGTCCCGGGGAACGGTCGCGCCCTCAATGGTCGCAGAAACCAAACGGCCGTCCGCAGAAGAAGACATCAGGAGGTCCAATCAACAACCATTGCCACCAATAAAAGAAAATTCGACATCACAAAGGACAACCTCACAAAACTGACGGACAGCACGATTAAAAACTGGATGCCGGGTGAGAGCTTGGACACCAAACGAGAACATATCCGACGAAAATTAGAAGAATTATTTTAGATTTAAGTAACCACATTACACAAATACACACCCGCATACACACACCGGAATAGAACTTTAAATTCAGTTTTTTTGGAAGCACCGACTACGCGATGTTCCATCTGAGGTGGGAGGTGTTACGTACGAACCCGGTCGTACCGTGCATTTTTTTAGACATTCCATTCCATAGAAATTCTAATCTCCCCTACAGCGACTCATTAGGCGGCGACCGCCGCGTTTTAGATAAACAGGAGGCGCCGAGCATCTTCAATAAACAGAAGGCCCCGAGCGTCGCGGTTTCCCACGCATCGAACCCCACAAAAACTACGTATACGCATTCCTACCCCCAGATTTCCACCGAATTTCGGGTATAAAAGGGCCACGTTTTCATCCCTCATCGGGCAGTGTACCAGATACGACACTAGTGTAAAGATCGCGCTTCGCTTCTGACCCACAGTGTATCTAGCCTTAAAAAGCTTAAAAGTGAGTACATACTTTGAGCAAACGGGCAGTACGCAACCAAAGTCGGCAGGCTATAGACTACGTATCGTTCTCGTTAAAACTGCCAGGCTGTACGAACCCCCGCATTTCTCAGTGCGTCAAAACCGAGAGCACGGGACTTAGGTACCGCGATTACACAAGCTACAATTGTAACAGTTTTCTTTCTGTAATATATTCTGTCATTTTTATATTTAACCTAGAGTTAAATTCATTTCAATCTAAATTCCATTTCGTCCAGTAGCTAGTATCATATCCACCACGGTGTATCTTTGCCGCTCGAGGTACACCAATTTAAAGAGTTACGAGGTTAAATATTCTTTATTCCTTAATCCTTATTCCGGCTCGTAGGCCCCGATGGTGAAACAGACGTCGGCTCGTCCGCAATTGTTTAATCCTTATACCCCCAATTCTACCATTAAACGAAACCTCGGTCACGCACGACTGCCTTAGCCCTCGGCTCGTAAAAAGGTCTTGAACAAAATCTACTCTTGCGGGTTAGAATGCAACCCAAGCGGTTTATTCACGGGGCTTCTACAGGGCGGTATTCGTCGCTTGTGACCTCCTTTGCCGCTTCCTCTGGCGCGGTCAGCTCGGTCCGGGCGCCGCTCGAGTGCTGGGATGCGTCTGATTTCTGGAAATAAGAAATATTGGCCGAAGCCACCAGCAAAATTAGTAAAGCTGCCAATCAGCTATTTCGTTCTCCATCTAAGCTGGTCAGTAGCGAAACGCTTGCTCCAGCGAGAGGGAGGGCCACTCAGTCATTGAACCATGCTGAGTGAGCTAGTTGTTTGGCCACACCGATGCCTCCTTGGAAAGACAAGGAAAGCATTCGGCGACGAGCGCGTTGAATTATACTTTGTTTGCGAAACGCGGACTCGCTCTCTCTAGACAAGGACAGCCGATGTCTCATCGTGTACATTACGACGGTCGACAAACGGCCGCGCCACGCAGATTCGGAATATTACATCGAATTTGCGGGCAGTCCTTGCTTGAGAGATGCACTTCTGTTCGGAACTCGTCTACTGGAGGTCGTAAATCTCCAGCAGATCTGTTCCATGAGCGACAAGACGTTTTAACTCTCTTATCGACACTTCCCACTCCTCATCCGAGGTGCACGGGCCTCGAGGAGCTACGGGGAGAAGGGTCGCTCTTAGGATCTGCAGCATCCCGGCTATACCCAATACACCACGTTGAGCAGCGTCCTTGGATAACTACCGGAGCTCGATGCCTAGGCAAGTGTGGGTCGTGCACCTCCCACAAGCCTGCCTAGGATGGACATGTGACTTAGTGTACACACGCCCGGGTGGATCCCATCTATTCGTGAATCCACCTAAGAGAGTCGTCACAGCGGGACCACATCTATTCGTTGATCCGCGCCGGACGCCATGTACTACAAAAACGGAAGTGCAAGACAGTTGCTCAAATCGGATTTAACCGTCTAGCGAGTCAGGGAAAGATTGTTCAAGCGACCCGATCTTTCTGCACGTGCACTGTAAAAGTACGGGGCGGGCAGAACTGGGACTGTTCGCTTATCACTCGACTGCTTTCAAAAGGCCATACAGACTCGCAGCTCAAGCACAGCAATAGTGCAGGCCGAGCGGAGGATGTATACTTTATTTCTCTAATTGTGCCCACATTCGGTTCCTTATCCTTACCGAAAGCTCGAATTAGGCTGCTCCCAGATAATAGCCTCTGGTAACCTCTTTTCCTTCGTTGCACGACAAGGATAGCACTCGGAAACCGATGTGTCCTATGCAAGGTTCACAGCATTAATCTTGTACGTACCGTGTGCGGAGGTATCCACGAAGTGTAGTTTCGGGTACCGTCGCGGTGCGTCGGCTAAATTCGGGAAGTTAGCGTTGCCGTTCTACCTTGCCGATCCCCTCTCCCTCTATACCTTGACACCAGGCAAATTTACGGTGACCGTTAAATTTGCCTTGTCCTTTGTCTATTGTCCCGATTTTGATATCGTCTCTATTATCGTTCGTTTTTGCCGAGGTCGCCGAGTCGAAGTTTTTCGACCAGAAGTTGTGACTCCAAACGTTCTCGGGCAAAAATTTTAACTCCTATAAAACTTCGTATCGCTTTCGAGGAATTCGCTTCGAAAATTAACGCGATATTTAAACACAGTGAATTGATGATTCTGTATCGCATATATAGTTGTTCCAACATGTTTTAGTTTTTAATTTGCATCTTTTCCTCAATTCCACGAAGGACAGATAATCATCGTAGTTGTTACTTAATTTGAAAGCGCGATGTGCAGATTTTTTATTTTTGACTAATTCAATCAAGTTTCGGGAGAACCATGAAGGGTAAGTAGAGATTCTTCTTGAACAGAATGGAATAAAATTTTGAATTACATAGTTAAGGTGTTCATAGAGAAGGGTTACTGTTTGATCTACAGATAGTGATTCGACAATTCGTTCTCATGGGACTGAGGGAAGGTGATGGTTGATTAAGATGTAGTTCGCATTATTGTAATTATAGTAATGTAATGTGTTTCGGTGAGAATATCGATTTAGATGATTATAAATGCGGAATGAGAAGGCCGGGTGGTATTGATCGATGGGAATTAATGGATCATAGACTAGCTCTTTAAAGATAGTTTCATCATTTGTGACGACTAGATCTAGAATTTTTCCGTAGGAGTTTACAACTGTATTTTTCTGGCTGAGTAAAAGCGGATTGAAGTGTTCGTTTAGTATTTCATATCTATTTTTTGAGTATGTGTTTAAAGAATTATGTGAAATAACATGTGTTAATCCAATCAATGTGGGATAGATTGTAATCGCCGCATATGTACATGTTATGTTTAGAATGAGACATTACTATATTATTTACTGCTTGGCAGTGTTCGATATATAGATGGTCATCAGATTGCGGAGGTAATTGATTGATTGATTGAAACTTTATTGGCAGTGGATGTAACCCATCCGTTCTGCCTTCCATACAAATACATAATTTTTTTTTTTTAAAATAATATTTTACATTTTTTGGTGAGTCTTCTTACTTTACATTCATTGTCTTATTAACTACTCTTACTACTAAAATAACATTTTTCTTGAATCTATACTAAAATATAATATACATGATGAAGTTTATTTATTCTATACAGTCCTTATTTCTATTTCAGTGTTTATGAGGTAACGGCAATTTTGTACTCATCTACTTTGTACTTTTTTGTTATACATACTATATTATTCTGTTCTACTCTATCCTATCTAACTTTTTCATGGATGTACATCGCTTTCATCCAGGAAAGCTATCACAGCTTTTAATACTTTCGTCTTATTTGTGTTAATTAAATTTACTATTCTTTCTTCTGCTTCCTCGTATTCCTTTGGTATTTTGGCCCTTAGGTTGTCCCTGCTCCAATTGTGCAATGGGCACTGGAAAATCACGTGGTCCACCGACTCCTCTCCTCCCCCGCAGTCACACGCCGCGGAATCTATAATGTGTTTTCTGAAAAGAGATTCTTTTAATAAATTGTGATTCGCTCTAATTCTATTGAGTATACAAATTTCTCTTCTATTTAGTTTTGTGTTCTTAAAGAACCATGGCTTTTCCTTATGCTTCCTTTTTTCTTTCCATATCGTATGGAAGTACAGACTTCCTTTATCTCTCCCTGTTGTTTCTAGTTTGTTGTACCATTCCTCTCTGGTATTGTTCTTTTTAATGTTCACTATTTCCTGCATGCTTAATTCTTTGATGATTGGTGTGTTGTGACTGGTTGCTTTTTTTGCCTCTTCATCTGCAATCTCATTTCCGAGTATTCCAGTGTGTGCAGGTATCCATCCTATGTATATTTTACTGTTGTTTATTTTTTCCGCTGTTTCTATTATTTTAATTATCCATGGGTTTGTCCATCTTCCTATATTCTTAGATGTTTGTACCTTTTCTATGTTTTGTATAACTGAAAGAGAGTCTGTTAATATTATTACCTGTTTATTCCTATTTGTACCAATTGTTGTGTTGTTGTATGATATTTCTGTACTGTTGTTTTCTAGTTCACTTCTGTTGCTTTCTTCTATTGCCTTTTGAATTGCTATAGCTTCCGTGGTGAACGTTGTAAACTTGTTATCTACCGACAGAGAGTTTCGGTTCCACCCACTCTCCTCACTTTTGATGAAAGCAGCCCCATTACATGGTGCGTCCTCTTTTTGTGATCCATCAGTGTACCATATTTCCAATTTTTCCTCCTCTTCTCCAATGTTCCATGTATTTATGAACGCTTCTTTTATATGGTTTTTTCTTATTCTCCCAGCTTCTATCAATCTTCCTGTATCTACGTCCGTTTTTATCTTCTCTGTCCAAACCGCACTGTCTTCCAATCTTTTTTCCCAATTCTTCTCTTCTATCCTTGTCCAGTCTGTTTCATATATTTTTTCTTTCATCTCTTTTGTCTCCTCGTACACTGCTTCCGTAATCATTATGGCTTTTGCTCTTTTAAGGGGTTCAACGTATTCTTCCTCGCGTACTCCGTGTCTTCTGCCGCACGCCATGCTGAATTTTTGCTCCCTCCTATTTCTATTTGTTTACACCAATAACGTCTCGCTTGATTCCTTGCTCTGTCACGCAAGTACCAGGTACCTGTCTCTGCATTTATTACGTTTATTGGTGTGGTTCTTCTATAGCCCATTGCCATTCGCAGTGCCTTGGATTCTTGCTTTCGTAGCTCTGTAATCTGTCTGTCAATTCCTCCAGACCCTTCATTATCTTTTATATATATCATTGCTCCATATTCCGCTACCGACGCTATCATGGCTTTATATATTTTGATCCCCCACCCCGGGTGGATTCCTCTCTCCCCTTTGCATAGATATCTGATTATCGGAATTCTTTTTTTAATTCTACATAATAAGTCTTGAATATGTTGTGTGAAGTTCAAAATTGAATCAAAAGTTATTCCCAGAAATTTAGCCGAATTTGTTGACTTTACATTTATCTTTTCTTGTTGTCTTCCGGTTTCTATTGTATATGTTGCCGATTATCGTACGTTATTTGCAAATTCCACAATTTTAGTTTTTTCTTTTGCTAATGTCAGTTTTCTTTCCGTTAGAAATTCTTCTATTTTTTCTATTGCCCTAGTTGTGTTTTTTATTCGTTCTATATCATTTTCCCCCGTTGTTACTATTGCTACATCATCCGCATACTGGAGTATCTTTGTGTTGTTGTTTTCAATAACTTTTGGGAGGTCCGTTAGATATAAATTGAATAACATCGGACTGAGGATGCTCCCCTGTGACACTCCCTTAAGCCATGGTATCCACACTTCTTTTCTATATCTCCTGATTACTATCACTTCCCTTTCGTCTAACCATTTTCCTATCCATTTCTGTATTTTCTGTGGGCACTTCTTCTGTTCTAAAATATTTTTAAGTGTGTTAAAATCTACATTATCGTACGCTCCCTGGATATCTACAAATGGTCCTGTACAGGGTTTGCCTTGTCTTATATAGTTTTTTATCATCATTATAAATATGTTTAGGTTATCTACGGTTGATTTATTTCTTCTAAAGCCTGTTTGATTGTCGTCTATAATTTTGTTTTTTTCTATCCACATTGTTAGCCTGTTATTGTTTATTTTCTCCATTATCTTTCCTATACAGGATGTTAATGTTATAGGTCTAAGTGCATTTTTTCCAGGTTTATCTAGCAGGTGTATTTCACCCATTTTCCATTCACTTATTACTTCTCCTGTTCTCCAGCTCTCCTCCATGATCTCCCATAACGCTTCCACCATGTATCCCGGGAGTTTCCCTATCAAGGTATAGTTAATACCATCCATCCCCGGAGCAGATTTCTTTTCCTTTGAATTATTTATAGCCCATTCAAGCTCTGATCTGGTCAACGGACTATCCCATACTGTATTTTCTGTATTTTCTTCTCTCCTTTCCTCTTCTATCTCGTTTTCTTTTTCCCTGTTTCTTTCTTCTATCTTTTTAATTTCTTTATCTTCTAGTGCATTTCTGGTTTGTATATCTTGATTCGATTTTTCGCTGGAGAATGCGTTCTTTATATTTTTAATGGATTTCCATATTTTGGAGAGGCTGTTACCTGGTTTCATGGTCTCCGTGAATTCTTCCCATGCTTTCCTTTTTTTTTCCTTAACCAACTTTTTCCATTCCTCAGTTTTACCCCTGTATTCCTCTAGTTTATCCATTGTACACTGACCTTTCAGACTTCTTCCTATATCTTTAAGCCCCTCAATAGCCTGCTTGCATTCTCCGTCCCACCATTTTGGTCCTGTGTATTCACTTTGCACTCTTCTGTTGCGTGTAATGTTTTGAACCAGTCTTGGTTGAGTTTTCTTCTTTTTACTATTGTTTTTGTTTTCCATTTGTAACGCTAGGGTGGCTATTTCCGCAATGATTGTTTTCCAAATGTTGTATCTTCCCTCCAATGAATTCTTGTTTACCCACTGCTTTTTCCATTCCTTCTCTTCTTCACGCCATAGTCGGTTCCATATATTCCAGTTTATTTTTTCTGTCAGTAGCGTTCGGACCTTAGTCGGTGACGGACGTGTTTTAGTTCTCTCCTTGTCTAAGCG